>NC_086099.1:220012091-220177091 GCF_963921235.1 Mobula hypostoma
GGTCACACATAGCAACATCATCATCGTTATGTGCTGTGTCGTACGATGTCATTATTATGTTCCATGTCATATGACATCATCATTACGTGCTGTTGATAAGATGTGAGCAATCAGGGTCTTTTCATGACCATGATTGCTCTTGGCAAATTTTCTACAGAAGTTGTTTGCCTTTGCCTTCTTCTGGGCAATGTCTTTACAGGGCAGGTGACCCCAGCCATTATCAGTACTCTTAAGAGATTGTTTGCCTGGCGTCACTGGTTGCATAACCAGGACTTGTGATATGCACCAGCTGCTCATATGACCATCCACCACCTGCTCACATGGCTTCCCGTGACCCCGATCCGGTGGGGGGCGGGGTAAGCAGCTGCTGCACCTTGCCCAAGGGTGACCTCCTTGGGTAGAGATGTATCTCCACTTAGCCACCCCTCACACACAGCACTTAGCACATATAGTTATGATAGCATATACAGTCACAAAGTAGCATTAGCACAGTTCCCTGTGTGGCAAGGCCGATGCATGGGGATGCCGTCGTGGGCCACATTCCTGTAAGAAACAGCAAGCTGCAGTTCCTCATCCCCCATAGCCGCAGATGAAGGCAATCCAGCTTATCTGATCTTGAGAAGTTATTTGTGCCAAGAAACTACGATACAGCTCTTGCTGCATTAGTTGAGTGGTGTTTAGTCGACGTTTAGTAAACTCATCCTCTTCCATAAATCTACTTTTCCAAATATCACGAAATGTCTTACACAGAAATGGAGGCCTCATCCTTATTATCCATGAGTTATTAATTTAAGGGGAGGAAGGAGGGGCGGCACAGTGGCATAGCGTTCAGCAGAATGCTTTACAGCATTAGCTGCAAGATCAGGGTTCAATTCCTGTCACTGTCTGAGGAGTTTTGTATGCACATTCCAAAGATGTACAGGTTAGGATTAGTAAATTGTGGGCATGCTAAATTGATACCCAGAGCGTGGTGACAATTGCAGGCTGCCGCCAACATAATCCTTGCTGATTGGATTTGATGCAAATGACGCATTTCACTGTATGTTTTGATGTGCATGTGAAAAATAAATCTAATCTCTCTAATCTCAGTCAGAGCCGATTTGAATTACTGTGCTGTTTTATTTATTTTTTGCTTAGTTGATAGACAGATAGATACAGCACGAAGCAGGCCCTTCTGGCCCTTTGAGCCATGCTGTCCCAACAACCCCAACGCGATTAAACTAACCTCATTGTGGGACGGTTGAAGGAGATAGCATTGTGCTGGGGGCAGCCCGCAAGTGTTGCCATGCTTCTGGCACCAACATGGCATGCCCACAATTTACTAACCCTGATCAGTATGTTTTTGGAATGAGGGAGGAAACTGGAGTACCCAGAGGAAATTCACATGGTCTAGGGGAGGACATAAAAAGTCCTCGCAGACAGTGGTGGTAATTGAACCCTGATCGCAATCACTGGCTCTGTAAAGTGTCATGCTAAACCCTACACTACTGTGGCAGCCTTTGAATGGTACAATTGAATGAATGGCACAACTGTATGGACTGCCTTGTTTCCAGAATTAAACTGAGTGTGAAGTAAGTGTTAAATAGATTTCATTTTGTGTTTGAAAAAAAACCCCACTAATGCTGGCAACCTGAAATAGAAACACAAAAATCTGGAAGCATTCAGTAGGTCAGGCAGCATCTGTGGAGTGAGAAGCTCTCTCACTTTCCACAGATCCTGCCAGACCCACTAAATTCTTCAGTATCTTTTTGTTTTTAACACACACATTTCTGGAAGAGCTCAGCAAATATGGAGTGAATAAAGTGTCTTATAGAGAGGAATACAGAGAAATAAAGGGACTTCGTCCTTTCTTTCCATTGCCAGTCAAGGGTCTTGGCCTGAAACATAGAAACATAGAAAATAGGTGCAGGAGTAGGCCATTTGGCCCTTCGAGCCTGCACCGCCATTTATTATGATCATGGCTGATCATCCAACTCAGAACCCTGCACCAGCCTTCCCTCCAAAACCTCTGATCCCCCTAGCCACAAGGGCCATATCTAACTCCCTCTTAAATATAGCCAATGAACTGGCCTCAACTGTTTCCTGTGGTAGAGAATTCCACAGATTCACCACTCTTTGTGTGAAGAAGTTTTTCCTAATCTCAGTCCTAAAAGGCTTCGCCTTTATCCATTCGCCTTTAAACATTGCCTGTTTATTCCTCCTACAGCATTTTGTGTGTGTTACGTTGGATTTCCAGCATTTGCAGAATCTCTTGTATTTATTTTTTGTTTTTATTTTAGATTATAGAAGTCATCGTTTGAAGTTTTTGCTTCATGTAGCTTGCATGAACAGAACGTGGATCTGTATGTAAGCCAAGCTTGCATTTTAATGGTTGAATCTATTCCTTTTTCAGTGTTACCTGTACCTGTTCTATGTGTCGGCCAGGATGATCAAGGCACTTGGAGCACTGGCTCTTATTTGTATATGCAACTTTTATTTATTTGGGCTGAGGAACTTGTGGCAAATCCTCTTCCACTTAGGAGTGGCTTGTCTATCCACACATCAGATCTTGAGCAGGAAGCTCACCAAGAGACTTGCTGACTGTGGAGTCTGACCTATTGATTGTCTCCGCTGGTGGAAAAGTTCCGTGATTGAGCTCTCTCAAATGTGCCTTCAGTATGTTTGATAATGTCGACGCCATTGTCATTGCCACAGTTACTGCCCGGACAAAATGAAGCCAAAGGAACCAAAAACGTTGGTCCTCTTCTCAAAATGGCAAGTCCAACGAAAGACAAATGGAAGTTTGTTTGTTGCAAGAAGATTTTCACAAGTCCAAAATTTGGTATGCAGTGATAAATCCAGGGGAATAACTGGATCGATACCTCATGGTTTGCAGTGGGAGAGCTGTGACCAAGTGTAGTCTTTGTGTTTAACTGGCGGGAGATGTTTAGACCAGGGAAACATTATATGTTCTATTCTTATTTTGAAGTTGTACATTCTGCCCTTTGTAAATTGTGTTGCTTCATTTAGCAAGCTGTAGTTGTGTACCTGAGTTCGTGTTGCACTGCTGCCACTTATGGGCAGGTGGAGTTGCAAAATGACAAGGGTACTTTTCCCTGCAGAGGCACAATTTCTGAACGAAAATCTCTTCAGGAACTCCACAGTTTGATCACTGGGATAGTGACACTAATGAGTGAGAGACAAGCAAGAGAAGGTAACAAGAGAAAATCTGCAGATGCTGGAAATTCAAGCAACGCACACAAAATGCTGGACGAACTCAGCAGGCCAGGCAGCATCTATGAATAGGAGTCCAAATGAAAGGTCTTGGTGTAAAACGTCAACTGTTTATTCCCTTCCATAGATGCTGCCTGACCTGCTGAGCTCTTCAGGCATTTTGTGTGTTGTTTACATTTTGGATAGGAAGCTATGATATCCAGTGTGAATGTTGGCTAGTTATAGGAAGGGATGGCCATCATATCCTTCGTGATCTTTAAGGCTTTTGATTAGAAAAAGTTTGGGCACTTTCAACCCACTCCACAGGATGACATCTGTTCATACCTTGGATGTGTCTGACTCACTCAATTTCAGAAGTGCAAAAGGACTCTGATAAGGATGATTGAAATTTTAGGGTGGAGAAAGAGAGGAATCTTCTGTAGTTAAAGGTGGGTTGAGTCTGGAAGGAGGGAATTTCTTGCTGTAATTAGATTGTCCTATAGTACCTCTGCTCAAAGGTGGAAGCTCTGAATCAGGTTTAATATCACTAACATATGTTGTGAAATTTATTGTTTTACAGCAGCAGTGCAATACATAAAAATTACTATGTTACAATCAGAAATACTGAAAAAAGTAGCTGAAAAAGTGAGGCAGTGTTCATAGGTTCATGGTCTGTTTAGAAATAGAGTGGAGGGAAGGAAGTTGTTCCTAAAATGTTAACTGATGTTTAGCCTGAGGTCTTTAGCTTATACATCACTTCTGCTAATGATGAACATATTGTTACAAGGGTTAAAAGGAAACAAGACTAGTTGGTTACCATGTCTTAATATATATGTTTCAAATAATAATACTTGATTTTAAAACAAAATAAGATTGATTAACCAGATGGATAAAAAAAAGTCCTTTAGAATTCAGCACCATTAATCATGTTGCAGTAATTTTATTCTCTGGGGCAGAGGCCAGGGGATTCACTTTCAGTTAAATTTGGAAGTATTGATATATTAAGAACGATTTGAAGCTGAATTGTTTGCTCAGAAGCCAGCCAATCTCCACAAAGGTATCAAAATTACTCAATCAAATCCTCCTTTGAAACATGAGAGATTCCGCAGATGCTGGAAATCCTGAGTAACACACACAGAATGGTGGAGGAACTCAGCAGGTCAGGCAGCATCTATGGAGAGGAATAAAGAGCCGATGTTTCAGGCCAAGACCCTTCCATTCTGCCAGGATCATGGAGTTCCAGTGTGACTCGTAACTGGTTGCATCCAGAAGGCACTGAGTCCTAAAAAGATGCTGTCCACTGCTTCGTCCAGTTGGTTGCAGGTCATATGACACATGATATGGCATACAGTAAACTTGAAATTGTGGCCCAGGTGGTTTCATTCACCAGGTAGCCTGGTGATCTGAAGGGAGCCAGAAGTCCTTGGGAGGTAAAAGAAATGATGAATTGGTATTGGTTTATTATTGTCACATGTACTGAGCTACAGTGAAACCTTCCTCTGGTGCCCCTTCTCTTTTCCTTTCTCCATTGTCTACTTTCCTCCCTTATCATATTCCTTCTTCTGCCCTTTTAACTCTTCAAGTTTAATTGTCATTCAACCATACACATGTATACAGCTAAACAAAACATCATTTCTCTGGGGCCAACATGCACAACACAGTACATACAGTCACACACAATGCATATAGTTATGTAGCACATACAGTCACAAAATAATATGAGCACAAGTCCAACTATTAGCTCCCAGCCTCTCACTTCGTCACCCACCTGTCTTCCCCCTCAGTTGATCTCAGCTATCATCTACCAGCTTGTACTTATTCACCCTCTCCCCTCCATTTCTCATTCTTGCTTCTTACCACTTTCTTTTCAGTCTTGATGAGGGGTCTCAGCCTGAAACGTCATCTGCTTATTCCTCTCTATAGATGCTGCCTGACCTGCTGAGTTCCTCCAACATTCTATGTGTGCTACAGCTTTTGTTTGCATGCTGTCCAGGTAGATTCCACCATATGTCAAGGTGGTAAAAAGACAAACAATGAAGAATATAACATTGCTGTTCCAGAGAAAATAAAGTGCATTGGACAAATAAAGTACAGGGGCCATGATGAGGTAGATTGGGAAATCGGAGTTCAGGAATGATAGCAGCGGAATAGAAAATATTTGTATTCATCCTGACATAATTGGCCGGGCCACAGTTTTCTGCCCCTTTCTGGCTGCTCTTGAGAAGCTGGACGACTGCTGTTTGTGTGCTGTAGATGTAGGCATTTTCCAGGATGAGTCTTCCAGGCAATGGAGAAATACGTCCGGATCAGTCTTCTTGCTTCCTCCACCCTGAATGCAAAGAGCATTTGAGTTCTTTCTTTTACAAATTATGCATGCACCATTAGTGTTTTTAAATGAGTTCTTTTATTCATTGTATTTAATCTATTTCAAATGTAAAGTCTCAGCTAACAAATTAGTGTAAGTGCACTATTGTCTCTGATGTGTGTGCTGATTTTAGATGGCAGTAGGTACATGCATTTTGATGCAAAACTGGTTTTTGTGATTGGTTCATGTATCTATTGAATTGATTATAAGCTAAGAATTTGAAAAGTTTACTTGATATTTGTCGTAAACTGGGGAGGCATCCTGCGGTGTGTATTTGTTATGTACTGTGCACCTCACGCTGCAGGGCTGACTACTTCAGTGTGCGACTAGTGGAGGTTGGTTCCAAATTTCCCATCTTAGGAACTTCTCAACTAGGTGGGGAGTTACCCTACTGATCTGTCTGTTCTGAATTACTTTTATATTTCTTATCAATCTGACACACACTTCCAGCACCCCTCCTGCCCACTCCTCCTCTCCAAAAATGATTTGACTCCTTAAAATGAGCCTATCACCACCTTTCCATAAGACCACAAAGCATAGGAGCAAAATTAGGACATTAGATACATCAAGTTTGCTCCACTATTTGATCATGGCTGATTTCCAAAGTACTTGCACCTTGAATCCCTCTGTCCTATGTGATAAAGTTGTTCCTGAGGTGGCTGTGACCACTGGTGATCACAGAGACTGTATGGTGCTGCGTGTTATGTTTGATTCTTTGGTTGAGTGACACCCATTTCTTCTCTGGGCAAACCATACTGCCCCTGATGTTGCTAAATGGTCTTCCATCCAGCTATGAAACAGGCCTCAGAAGGGATCAGGTGTTCCCAGACTAGTACAAATGGGCATCCTCTCTCTTCACAATCTGCTCTTCTCTGCGAGGTAACATAAAGAAGATCTGACTGGGCCTCATGGAACTTGACCACCCATTCACAAATGAAACCATTCAATTGACATTTAGATTCATGGAGTCATACAGCAGAGAAACAGGCCTTTCTTCCCACTTCATTGTACTTCAGATTTAGAGCAGGATTCCCATCTAATTTAGTTCTATGTTTGACCTGTATCCCTCGTGGCCAAGTGGTTAAGGCATTGGACTAGCTACCTGAAGGTTGTGAGTCGACCTTCGTGAAGGTCTAGCCGAGGGAATGTGTTGTGTCCTTGAGCAAGGCACTTAATCATACATTGCTCTGCGACGACACTGGTGCCAAGCTGTATGGGTCCTAATGCCCTTCCCTTGGATAACATTGGTGTCGTGGAGAGGGGAGACTTGCAGCATGGGCAACTGCTGGTCTTCCATACAACCTTGCCCAGGCCTGTGCCCTGGAGAGTGAAGGCTTTCCAGGTGCAGATCCATGGTCTCGCAAGACTAACGGATGCCCTTAATTTAATTAATCCCTCTAAAGCAGGGATTCCGAAACTTTTTTATGTCATGGTCCCCTACCATTAACCAAGAGGTCTGTGGACCCCAGGATGGAAAATCCTGCTCTAAACCTTTCCTCTCCACGTACCTGTCCAAGTTACTTTTAAATGTTGTTAATGTACCTGTCTTAATTAATTCCTCTGGCACTCCCTGGGTGAAAACGTTGCCCCTCAAGTTCCTATTAAATTGCTTCCCTGTCACCTAAAACCTGTGCGCTCTAGTTCTTGATTCCTCAACCCTGGGAATCAGACTGTAGGCATTCCCCCTATCTATGCCACACATAATTTTATACACCTTTATAAGATTATCCTTTATTCTCCCATGAAAAAGTCTCAACTTGCTCGACCTCTCTCCATAACTGCATAATTTCTTGTCACTTTACTGGTTTGGCAAGGGAGGGGTCTCCTGATGCTGGTTTGTCAACCAGACTAGGACATTGAGACATCTGGATTAAGCAGATTGTCTTATGAGGAAGTGCTGAACAGGTGGATTTGTAGTTGCTATTTATTAGAATAGAGCTGATCTGAATTAAAGATAAATGTTTGAGGTGGCATTTAGAGAGGATGTATGAATTGTGGCAGGTCCAAAAAGGTATACAAAGTCATGAAGGGTATAGATAGGGTAATTACAAGCAGGCTTTTTCCACTGAGGTTGGGCGAGACAAAAACTAGAGATCATAGGTTAAGAATGAAGAGAGCAAAATTTAAGGGGAACTTGAGGGAGAACTTCTTCACTCAAAGGCTCATGCCAGTGTGAAACGAGCTGCCAGTGGAAGTGGTGGACGCGTGTTTGATTGCAGTATTTAAGAGAAGTTTGGATAAATGCATGGTTTTTAGGGGTAGAGAGGGCTATGGACCAGGCGTGCATCGATGGGACTTGGCAGAATTACAGTTTGGCATGGACTAGATAAGCTGAAGGGTCTGTTTCTTTGCTTTTGTGCCCTACAATTTATGGAGCATGACTTGGATTCTGAATTTGGAGAGCTCGCTCCCTGGAAAGGCTTTCACACTAGATCTGCAGAATGGCTCACCTTACTGCTTCATATTGAACTGTAGTGTCTGGAACATAAGACAAACTGCTGGGGGAACTCAGCAGTTCAGGCAGCATCTATGCAGACAGAGAATCAACTTTTTGGGTGAAATAATACAATACAATAGGAAATAGTGAATCTATGATTCATTGCCACAGATGACTGTGGAGGTCAAGTTATTGGGTATATTTAATATGGAGGTTGATAGGTTCTTGATTATTCAAGGCATCAAAGGTTACAGGGAGAAGGCAGGAGAGTGGGGCACAAAAAATAAATCAGCCATGATCGAATTGCGGAGCAGATTGACGACGTGCTATATGTCAGTAATTTTAAACTTGATTTCTGACTCTTAACTCTGAATGGCGTATTCTGCTCCTATATGCTATGGTCTTATGGAAACTTATCTTCCCATCGAGACATACTGTGTTGTACCATTATTTAACCGTATAGGAGAATATAGTATTTAAGAATATGAGAAGCATCGATAGTGTAGAACATAGAACATAGAAAACCTACAGCACAATACAGGCCATTCAGCCCACAATGCTGTGCTGAATATGTACTTACTTTAGAAATTACCTAGGGTTACCCATAGCCCTCTATTTTTCTAAGCTCTATGTACCAAATGTAGTTCAATTTTTTTTTAGTAAAATCTTTTTCCCTTGATAGTGGTATTAAAAACAAGAGGGCATGGATTTAAGGTGAGAGGAAGGAGTTTTAAAGGGGATTAGAGAGTTAAGTTTCTTTACATAGGGAGTGGTTGATATCTGGAAAGCATTGCCAAAAGAGGAGGTGGTGGAATTAGATATCATTGGTACATTTATGAGGCATTTTAGATGGCACATAATAGGCAAGACATAGAAGCATATGGCCGTAAAGAGGGCAAATTTAGGATTAGAATTGATGGTCAAAAAGATTGGCATGGAAGTGGTGGGCTGGTGGGCCGAACGGCCTCCCTCTGTCCTCTGTGACTCTGACTCTATCCAGAAAATGTGATTTCAGACGAGAATTCTGCAAGTTTTCTAATGTCACTTTCACTGTTATAGTGGAATTATTATTCTTTGAATATACTTCCATTAAACTGGGAATATACTTTGGCCACCAGTGAGTGAGCTGTGGCTGTTGTGCCCTATGGATGTGGGAGGGAACCAGAGCACCTACAGAAAAACCGTATGTGGTCACAGCGGGAATCTTTAGACCGCACGGACAGTGCCCCAGGTCACGATCGAACCCAGGTCCCTGGAGCACCCCATGTCGCAGGAGGAGGTGTAAGGTAAATTGTCTTTGCACAGTGACTAGAAACCAAGAGGCCTGGACAGATAACAGAGACCCTGGTTCAAATCCCACTGTAGCAGCTGAGGAATTTAAATTAATTTAATAACCTGTAATTTATTTATAAAATGTGTTGAATAATATAGTTTAATAATGTCCTTTATGAAAGCATATTTGCCATCCTTATCCAGGCTGGTCTATATATGACTCCACATCCACTTCTAGATGCTCTCTGAAATCGCTTAGCAACTCATTCAGATCGAGAGCAGTTGGGGATGGACATTCAGATATTGTCAACAATTACAACTGTTCAATCACATGAAAAAATCTGTAGTAAAAAAAATACAGCAGGTCAAGCAGCGCCTATAGAGGGAAGTGGAATTCAAGATCAAGTGTATTATCATAGGAAAACTTATTTGCCATCTTGAGCCAGGGCATACCCAGGATGTAAAAACCATGACAATTAGATTTCTGCAACAGCAGCACAACACAGGCACAATGACAACTTTTAAAAGCGTGGATAGGAAGGTTTAGAAGGTTACGGGCCAAATGCTGGCAAATGGTACTAGCTTGAATGGGACATCTTGATTGATATGCACCAGATGTGCCGAAGGGCCTGTTTCCGTGCTGTATAACTCTATGACAAATTAACATAATTGTTTGACTTGCCCAGATCCTGAAGGATGAATTTAAAAAAGTTAACTGTCTCTAAACATTCATTTTATTATCAAAGTATGTATACAGAATGCAACTCTGAGATTTGTCTTCTCTAGATAGCCATCAAATACAGAAAAACCATGGAAGTTGTTCAAAGAAATGGCATCAATCCCCCCCCAACAGAAAAAGGAACAAAAACTCTATATTAATGCACTGAGGTAGTCATCTCACAGTGAAACCATTGTCCTAAAGGAAAATGAGGGAAAGTTGTATGAGTTTGCTTTACAATTGAATAACAAGGTGAAGTGGGGTCTGAAATATCTGAAAGCCTCCAACATTGGTGAAAAGTCCTTGTAAGATTCTATTTTACATTTGGTATTTTTAAATGTTAATGTATTTATATGCCATTTAGAGGTACGTCACAGAACAAGGCCATCATATCTTGCCAGATTGGTCCAATGAAAGCCTATATATTTAGAAACATAAACATTTTAATACTTTTTGCACTGTTATATAATAACCAAGTCCAATGTTTTATATACTCCATTTCTCATATCTCATCTTTTTGCATGTCAAACTAAATTTCTCAATACATTATTAATGAAAAAAAAATCTATTGCGAAAATGTATTTTCTTTAAAACCTGTACCATCAGCCACCATCTTGTTTGAAGTCTGAAGAGAGAATCACAGTTGTATGGAAAGTGTAGACAAAGAGACAGTGATAAGTGAGGTGGTTCATGGACCAGCTACCTACAAGCATGTTGGCACTTTCTGATCATAGCCTTCCCAGCATCCAGGGCATCTTCAAAAGGCGATGCCTTTGATACTCCCAATGTGGCCTCCTCTACATTGGTGATTAAGAACCCCAATCACCCCTCTTCTAGTCAAGGAGGTACAGGAGCCTGAAGACACATTCAACATTTCAGGAACAGCTATCAGATTTCTGAATGGACAATGAACCCATGAACACTACTTCACATTTTTTCTCTCTCTTGCTGCACTATTTATTTAATTTTCCCAGACATCGTGCTCACCCCATCTTCCTGCTGCCATAATAGTAATAGAGTTCCTCTTGTCCTTACCTACCACCCCACGAGCCTCCACATTCAACACATCATTCTCTTCAACTTCCACCATCTCCAAAGGGATCCTACCACCAAACACATCTTTACTCCCTCCCACCTTCCCCATCTCCACTTCCCACAGGATCGCTCCCTCTGTGATTCCCTTGTCCATTCGTCCCTCAACACTAATCTCCCTTATTCCCGCACCTACCCATTCACCTCCTCCCTCCATTCAGGGCCGCAAGCAGTCCTTTCAGGTGGGGCAACTCTTTGCCTGTGAGTCTGCTGGGGTTATCTATTGTATCTGATACTCCCAATGTGGCCTCCTCTACATTGGTGAAACCTGTCATAAATCTGGGCGACGACTTTGAACACTTCCACTCCATCTTCCCAGTGGCCAAATATTTTAATACCAATTCCCATTCCTGTTCTGACATGTCGGTCCATGGCCTCCTTTTGTGTCATGATGAGCCCACCCTCAGAGTGAAGGAGATTCTAACATTCACAAGTACATGAAATCGAGTAAGATTTATTTAAAAGAAAATTCTGAGTTTTTTAAAAGATAAAAATGTACATGGTTTAAAATATTACAAATATGTATAAATTAATTGAAGTGTCCTGATATTTTTGTTTTAGAGTACAAGAGTCATAGATAGACAGCCAGTATCTCTCCCCAGGATTGAAAAGTCAACACCAGAGGGTTTAAATTGAATTGAGCAAAGGAGATGTGTGTGGTATGTTTTTTACACAGGGAGTGGTAGTGTCTGGAGCATGCTGCCAGGGATGGTAGTGGTAGTGTCTGGAGCATGCTGCCAGGGATGGTAGTGGAGGCAGATACAATAGGGATGATTAAACTCTTATTGGGCTTCCAGCCAGGTACAGGAAGCCCGAGAAAAATTTATTTATCCTTTACGCCAGGAAAGCACTAGATCCTTTTTATAACAGACAATTTAAGAGGCCTTTAGATAGGCACATGAATGTGCTGAGAAATTGAGGGATTTGGACATTGTGTAGGCAGAAGGGATTCGTTTAGACCACACGGCCATAAGAATTAGGCTATTTGGCTCATCGAGTCTGCTCCACTATTTAATTATGGCTGATTCATTTCCCTCTCAGCCACAATCTCCTGACTTGGCCCATGTCCTGAATAATTGAGAATCTATCAGCCTCTGCCTTAAATATACATGAAGACTTGGCCTCTACAGCCACCTGTGGCGACGAGTACCACAGATTCTCCACTATCTGGCTAAATTTGCAGATGACACAAGGTGTGGTGGACAGTGGGGAAGACTATCGTGGCTAGTGGCAAGACCTGGATCAGCTGGAAAAGTAGCCTGAAGAATGGCAAATGCAGTTTAATGGAGACAAGTGCAAGGTGCTGCACTTCGGTACGACCAACCAGGGTAAGTCTTACACAGTAAACGGTGAAGCACTGAAGAGTGCAGTGGAACAAAGGGATCTGGGAATACAGGTCCACAATTCATTGAAAATGGTGTCAAAGAATAGGTTCGTAAAGTATTTTGGCACATTGGCCTTCATGAATCAAAGCATTAAGTACAGAAAATGGGATGTTACGTTGAAGTTGTATGAGACAAAGACAAAAAGAGCTTTGACCAGTGACCAATCCGGACATCAGAAGTTTTGAGAGGAGGGGATTTCAGGTCTGCAGCCCAAGTAGAAAAGCCAGCAGCGGGTCATGACGGTGAAAAAGACCTTTGACTAGTGACCCGTCGGCATTTGGGATTGATTAGCAAGAGCAAATTAAAGGAAGGCAGGGACAAGAGCAGCGGCCATTGTCTGAGTGGAGAGAGTCAGAATGGTGATCTTGAGGTTTTAGCTCCTCAAGGTTTCAGTCAGATAAAGCAGAGAAAAGCAAAGCTCAAGGTTTAGATTTTAATTTTCCTTCCCTTCTTTATATCTGCTCAGCTAGTTCAGTGGAGATGCCAGGTAGGATAGATGAATGCTCCTCTTGCAGGATGTGGGCAGGCAGTGTCTCTGACCCTACAATTATAAGAAGTGCATCCAGCTGCAGCTTCTAACAATCCGTTTTAAGCAGTTGGAGCTGGAAATGGATGAACTCCGGATCATTTGGGAGGCTGAGGAAGCGACAGGACGTGTAGAGAGGTAGTTACACCCAAAATGCAGAACACAGGAAACCGGGTGACAGTCAGGAAAGGGAAGTGGTTTAAGGAGCCAGTGCAGAGTACCCCTGTGGCCATCCCCCTCAACAACAGATCTATCACTTTGGATAATGTTGGGAGTGTGGCAGGAGGGGAGGGTGACCTAACAGAGGAAAGTCACAGTGATCGGGTCTCTGGTACTGAGTCTGGCTCTGCGACTCAGAAGGGTGGAGAGAGAAGAGGCGCGTTGTGGGGATAGGGGATTCATTAGGGAGATAGACAGGAGGTTCTGTGGGTGAGAATGAGAACCTTGGATGGAATGTTGCCTCCCGGGTGTCAGGGTCCAGGATATCTCAGATTGAATTCTCAGCATTCTTAAATGGGAGGGTGAACAGCCAGAAGTTGTAGTCCACATTGGTACCACTGACATGGGTAGGAAGAGTGATGAGGTTCTGCATAGGGAGTTCAGGGAGTTAGGTGCTAAGATAAAAGGCAGGACCTCCAGGGTTGTGATCTCAGGATTACTACCCATGTGCAGTGCTAGTGAGGCCAGAACTAGGAAGATTATACAGTTTAATACGTGGCTAAGGAGTTGGTGTAGGAAGGAGGGCATAAGAATTTTGGATCATAGAGGGGTTTAAACTAGAGTTGCAGGAGGATGGGAACCAGAGTGCCAGAACATAAGACCATAAGATATAGGAGCAGAAATAGGCCATTCGGCCCATTGAGTCTGCTCCACCATTCAATTATGGGCTGATCCAATTCTTCCAGTCATCCCCACTCCCCTGCCTTCTCCCTGTACCCTTTGATGCCCTGGCTAATCAAGAACCTATCTATCTCTGCCTTAACTGCATCCAATGACTTGACCTCCACAGCTGCTCACAGCAACAAATTCCACTGATTTACCACCCTATGACTAAGTAATTTCTCCGCATCTCTGTTCTAAATGGACATCCTTCAATTCTGAAGTCATGTCCTCTTACATAGAAACATAGAATAGTACAGCACAGTACAGGCCCTTCGGCCCACAATGTTGTGCCGACCCTCAAACCCTGCCTCCCATATAAGCCCCCACCTTAAATTCCTCCATATACCTGTCTAGTAGTCTCTTAAACTTCAATTGTGTATCTGCCTCCACCACTGACTCAGGCAGTGCATTCCATGCATGAACCACTCTCTGAGTAAAAAACCTTCCTCTAATATCCCCCTTGAACTTCCCACCCCTTACCTTAAAGCCATGTCCTCTTGTATTGAGCAATGGTGCCCTGGGGAAGAGGCGCTGGCTATCCACTCTATCTATTCCTCTTGTCCTAGACTCCCCTACCATGGGAAATATCTTTGCCATATCTAATTCTTCCAGGCCTTTTAACATTCAGAATGCTTCAATAAGATCCCCCCTCATTTTCACAAACAGCAGGGAATACAGCCCAAGAGCTGTCAGACGTTACTCGTATGGTAACCCTTCAATTCCTGGAATCATTCTCGTGAATCTTCTCTGAAACCTCTCCAATGTCACTATATCCTTTCTAAAATAAGGAGCCCGAAACTTTCCAACAATGTATTTCATTTGCCAGTTCTTTGCCTATTCCCTAAGTCTCTCTGCAGGCTCTGTTTCCTCAACACTACCTGCTCCTCCACCTATCTTTGTATCATCGACAAATTTAGCCACAAATTCATTAATCTCATAGTCCAAATCATGGACATACATCATAAAAAGCAGCTTGTGGAGAGGTTGTGGAGGCAGATGTTGGTAAGACCTCAGTCAAAGTTAGGTATCAAAATGTTGAGCATAGTCCTGAGCTGCAGTTATTTCAATGCAGGAAGTATTGTAGGAAAGGCAGATGATAGTGCTGATGATGAGGTAGCTGGTTTACAAACAGGCAATGTGTAGTGAGGAGACGCTGATGATAGGGCAAAATCACAATCAACAGGATGAGTCGCAACGTAAAAGGCAGACAAAATCGAAAAGGGTGAACACAGGACCCTTAAAGGGTTTTATATTTGAATGCGTGCAACATATAGAATAAGGTAGTTGAACATGTAGCACAGTTGCAGATTGGCAGATATGAAGTTGCAGGCATCTCTGAATCACGGCTGAAGGAAGATTATAGCTGGGAGCTTAATGTCCAAGGATACACATTGAATCGAAAGGACAGGCAAGAAGGCAGAGAGGGTGGCATTGCTCTGTCGCTAAAAAATGAAATCAATTCATGAGAACAAGGTAACATGAAGTGGGAAGGTGTTGAATCATTGTGGATCGAGCTAAAGAACTGTAAGAGTAAAAAGAACCTGATGGGAGTTGTATACTACTACTATGTCGACTCAGGTCTAGGGGGCCTAGGGGGCCAGCGTCGGGCACGATGACGGACTCTCCACTTCTCCCTCTCCCTCATCAGTGTGTTCAGTTCATCTACATTAGCCACGCTGCTGTCTTCTAGGAGCGTGTTGACCATAGTCTTGGGAGGGCGCCCGGGATTCATCCTCCCGTGCTTGGGCTCCCATATGATGACTAGGCTGGCAAGTAGCTCGGGGTGGCATAGACAGTGCCCCGCTAGTTGCAGTCTTCTCGCCTCGATTTTAGTGGTGAGTATCAGTAGGTCGTCATAGAGCTCGACGTTCTTCATGTGCTGTTGCCAACACACGTCAAGAGCCATCCGGAGCATTCGTGTATAGCAACCATCTAGAGACTTACGCAAAGTCTTGGTGAGTGTCCACGTCTCGCATCCGTACGTGAGAATGGACTCTATGACTGCTATGAAGATCCTCTTTTTAAGCCCTTTAGTCAGGGTCAACTTCCAGATTTCCTTCATGTCGTTCATAGCTCTATAGTTGTATACAGACCTGCAAACAGTAGGAAGGGCAATGTAACAATAGTTATGGGGGTCCTCAACATAAAGGTAGATTGGGCAAAGCAAGTTGGTGCTGGATTCCAGGAGGGGGGATTTCTAGAGTGTCTACAAGATGGCTTTTTAGAGCAGCTCATGATTGAGCCCACTAGGGGATCAACTATTCTGGATTGCGTGTTGTGCAATGAACCTGAGAGCTTAAGGTAAAAGAACCCTTACGGGAAAGTGATCATAATACGATCAAATTCATCCTGAAATTTGAGAAGATGAAGCTAAAATCAGATGTATCAGTATTACAGTGGAGTAAAGGGAATTAGAGAGGCATGAGAGAGGAGTTGGCCAGAATTGATTGGAAAAGAACACTGGCAGGGCTGATAGCTGGAATTTCTGGAAGCAATTCAGAAGGCACAGAATATATACAACCCAAGGAGGAGAAAGAAGTCTAAAGGCGAGATGACACAATGGATGTTTTTAGTTCCAAGTGCTCTTGTCACGTTTTGTCACCCTGCAACCTTATCCTTCAATCTCTTTGAATAATGGAGTATGTGTATAAATGTCTCTCTCCAGCAGACTTCATCATGATCATCATGACTCCAGTATTTCTACTATTTTTTAACGTTTCTTAATTGTACATATGATTTT
This sequence comes from Mobula hypostoma, assembly GCF_963921235.1. Taxonomy (NCBI): domain Eukaryota; kingdom Metazoa; phylum Chordata; class Chondrichthyes; order Myliobatiformes; family Myliobatidae; genus Mobula; species Mobula hypostoma. The sequence goes on from NC_086099.1 coordinate 220,028,701, forward strand.
TTTGTGTTCTATTGCTGAGCAGCAGTGAACCATCTGATTGGCCTATCAGAGTTCTCTTTGGGAACTAGTTGACTTGATCAGCATTTCTGATCTGGCTATTGTTCACGATTGCACTTGATATATATATATAAAAAAAATGGCTAACAAGAGAAATCAAAGCCAACATAAGAGCCAAAGAGAGGGCATCTAATAGAGCAAAAATTAGTAGGAAGTTAGAGGATTGGGAAGCTTTTAAAAACCAACAGAAGGCAACTGAAAAAGTCATTAAGAAGGTAAAGATGGAATATGAAAGTCAGCTAGCCAATAATATTAAAGAGGATACCAGAAGTTTCTTCAGATACGTAAAGCGTAAAGGGAGGTGAGAGTGGATATTGGACTGCGGAATACGATGCTGGAGAGGTAGTAATGGAGGCAAGGAAATGGCGGGCGAACTGAGTAAGAATTTTGCGTCAGTCTTCACAATGTAAGACACTAGCAACATAATGGAAGTTCCAGGTGACAGGGGTCATGAAGTGTGTGAAGTTACCATTATTAGAGAGAAGGTTCTTGGGAAACTGAAAGGTCTGAAGGTAGATAAGTCACCTGGACCTGATGGTGTACACCTCAGGGTTCTGGAAGAGGTGGCTGAAGATATTTTGGGGGCATTAGTAATGATCTTTCAAGAACCACTAGATTCTGGAATGGTTCCGGAAGACTGGAAAATTGCAAATGTCACTCCACTTTTCAAGAAGGGTGGGGCAGAAGAAAGGAAACCACAGTCTGACCTCAGTGGTTGGGAAGATGTTGGAGTAGATTATTAAGGATGAGGTTTCAGTGTACTTGGAGATTCATGATAAAATAGGCTGTAGTCATGCATGGTTTCCTCAAGGGAAAATCTTACCTGACAAATCTTTTGGAATTCTTTGACGAATTAACAAGCAGGATAGACAAAGGAGAATTGGCTGGTGTTGTGTTTTCAGATTTTCAGAAGCCCTTTGACAAATTGCACTCATGAGCAGTGGCTGATTGGCAGGAGGCAAAGAGTGGGAATAAAGGGAGGCTTTTCTGGTTGACTGCCAGTGACTAGTGGTGTTCCACAGGGTCTGTTTTGGGACTGAATCTTTTTACGTTATATGTCAATGATTTGGATGATGAAATTGATAGCTTTGTTGCAAAGTTTGCAGACAATATGAAGGTAGGTGAATGGGCAGGTAGCTTTGAGGAAGTAGAGAGGCTACAGCAGGACTTAGACAGATTAGGAGAATGGGTAAAGAAATGGTAGATGGAATACTGTCAGGAAGTGTATGGTCATGCAGAAATGTAGACGAAAAGGTTGACTATTTTATAAGTGGAGAGCAAATATAAAAAACTGAGGCACAAATGGACTTGGGAATCCTTGTGCAGAATTCCCTAAAGGTTAATTTGCAGGTTGAGTCTGTGGTGAGGAAGGCAAATGTGACGTTGGCATTCAATTCAAGAGGACTGGAATATAAAAGCAAGAGGTATACAAGATTATGAGGGGTTTTGAAAGGGTAAATGCAAGTAGGCTTTTTCCACTGAGGCTGGGTGGAACTACAACTAGAGGTCATGTGTTAAGAATGAAAGGGGAAAAGCTTGAGGGGAACATGAGGGGAAACTTTTCACTCAGAGGTTGTGAATGTGTGGAATGAGCTACTAGTTGTGCATGCTAGCTCGATTTCAATGTTTAAGAGAAGTTTGGATAGGTATAGAGCCTTCAAGCGCCCCTCATATACCGTAAGCCCTTCATTCCCGGAATCATTTTTGTGAACCCTTCGAACCCTCTTCGAAGTCAGCACTTCCTTGCTTATATAAAGGGTCCAAAGCTCTCACAATACTGCAAGTGAGGCTCACCATGCCTTATAAAGCCTCAACATTACATCCTTGCTTTTACATTGTAGTCAGTTTAGTTGGGGCATTTAATTAATTTGGCGCAATATCATTGGCCAGAGGGCCTGCTCTGTGTTCGAAGATGAGGCAGCTGTCGTAGAATTCAATGAGACCGGTAAGTTCCTGACCTCTGGTGCTGTTTGTGTGGAGGTGTCCCGTTCTCCCTGTGACATGTGGGTTCCACCCTGATGCTCTAGTTCCCTCCTACAACCCAAAGAGGTCCAGGTTCGTATGTTAATTGATTACTGAAAATTGCCCCTCTTATGTAGTGGGTGGTAGAGTCTAGGAATATGGAAAAATAAATGGGACCAGAGTAGGATGTGTGTAAAAGGCTGATTTATGGTGGATACAGACAGTTAGTTACAGGGCTGGTTTCTGTCCTGTGGCTAGCACAACACTGTCACACCGGCAGTGACCCGGGCTTAATTCCGCCATTATGTGTAAGGAGTTAGTACGCACTCCCATGTCTTCGTGGGTTTCGTCTGGCTGCCCCGGTTTCCTCCCACATTCCGAAGATGTACAGGTGAGTAGGTTAATGGTCACTGGGGGATGTGAACCTGATGGGCCAGAAGGGTCTGTTAGTGCATTGTACTGTATCTCAAAATAAAATAAATAAAATAAATTCAAAAGCTCTCTTTACTTTTATTGCAGTGGCTGGTTTCTTCCAGTCAAGTTGACCTGCTATGGGTTTAGTGCCTGAGAGGTAGGGAAGTCAATCTGCTTTAATATGCTCTTTTTTGATTCAGGATTCAAGTTTATTTATCACATGTAGATCGAAACATGCAGTGAAATGTGTCATTTGCATTAACAGCCAACACATCCGAGGGTGTGCCGAAGGCAGTCTGCAAGTGTTACCACACATCCCAGTGCCGACATAGCACACCCACAATGCTCAGTAGAACAACACGGAGTTCCGTTCCTCCCTCCCTCCCTCCGACCCACACACTTGCTCACTGCTTTAACCCCAGGACAGATCTCCGGCATCAGCTGACACGGACTCTCGGTCTGCAAACGCTGCGCTTAGACTTCCCCAGCGGACCTGCGGTGATTCACAGACTTGGCACCGGCTGAGGGCCCTCGGCACCCGGACTTCTGGTTCAGTGACGCATACTGCAGCCAGCACTTAGTGAGTTGGAGACCGCACTAATCTGGGATGACCCAATCACTCATATAACTGTCAGAGATCCTTACCTACCGTGTAAGGAGACTGGCTTCAAGACCTTTTCTGTCAGCATGACTGAGCAGGCAGCTTCACTTTCGAAAGATGACTGTGCTGCATTCTTGATTACTGGCCTACATTTTGTCCTTGGATCTCTGGATTGGGAAGTACTCTCCATTGTGAGACTGAGTCACCAAGAGATTGATGGATCAAAATTAGCTTGAACTAATCTTTAGGTTTTAGCGTTTTTTAAAATTTATTACATATGCATCGAAACATAGACTCAGTGGCCATTGAATATGGTCTTCTGCTATTTTAGCCCATCCACTTCAAAGTTCGATGTGTTGTGTGTTCAGAGATGGGCTTGTGCACCCCATTGTTATAACACATGTTTATTTGAGTTAAACAAACAACCCTCCTGACGAAGGGTCTCGGCCTGAAACGTCGACTGTACCTCTTCCTAGAGATGCTGCCTGGCCTGCTGCACTCACCAGCAACTTTGATGTGTGTTGCTTTATTTGAGTTAGTTGCCTTCCTGTCAGCATGAACAAGCCTGGCCATTCTCCTCTGATATCTCTGGGTGTTTTCACCCACAGAACTGCCGCTCACTGGATGTTATTCTCGTTTCTCGCACCGTTTCCTGTAAGCTCCGGAGGCTGTTGCATGGTCAAAGTCACTCAGGTCACATTTCTACCCCATTCCGATGTTTGATCTGAGCAACAGCTGAACCTCTTGACCATGTCTGCATGCTTTTGTACATTGAGTTGCTGCCACATGATTGGCTGATTAGGTATTTGCATTGATGAGCAGGCGTACTGGTGTCCCTAATAAAGTGGCCACTGAGTGCCGAGTGAAATGCATCATTAGTGACCGTGACCAGCACAGTCCTAGGTGCTGTGGGGGCAGCCCACAAGTGTGGCCATGCTTCCCGCACCAACATAACATGCCAATAAGTTACTAACCCTAACCCATTATAACGAGATCTTCAGACAAACAAACCTAGGCATGGAGTAATCTCGAGACTTGAGGGTAGAAAGTAACGATGAGAATTTATTTGAAGAGCATAACAGAGAAATAACAAATGACTTAGAGTGCACTTATTTGAGAGGGCTAAAGTACACTGTTAGTTTACTTGGATCCAAATTCAGGGCTCAACGATGAATGTTAGTTGAGATGAACTTAAGTAGTGCATATAGCCACGGGAACCCCATGCATATTAAAATCAAATCTCAATAAACTAAAAACAGGATGCACAAGGAATCCGCACTCAAAAACACAAGGAAACTTAACAGCTAAAGCCGTCACTTTAAGAAGTTCTAGTTAAAACAAGTCAATTGTGTTTAAGTGCATTGGAACGCTGAGGCCTGATGCTCTCTGGCGCCTCACGCTGGTCTGAAGAGTTCATGACACCCGTACATCTTTGGAAAGTGGGTGGAAACAGCACCTGGAGGTAACCCACGCGATCACAGGGCGAACGTGATAAGAACACAAGAAATAGGAACAAAGGTTGACTGCACTAATCCCCAATTGGTAATACTTTTGTTATTGCCTTATGTATCAAAGGCTTTGTGCTTTTATAAAAAGAGATAAAGATCAGCTTTATTTGTCACATACACATTGTAACATCCAAACATATGGTGAAATGTGTCACTTGTGTCAACAACCAACACAGTTCGAGGATGTGCTGGGGGCAGCCCGTAAGTGTTGTCGTGCTTTTGGCACCAATGCAGCACGCCCACAACCTACTAAGCCTAACCGTGTGTCTTTTGGAATCCAGAGCACCCGGAGAAAATGCTCAGAAGGTCAGTCAGCATCTGTGGGGAAAGACACAGATTTGAAAGTTGCTACCATGAAGGGTCATTGATTCTGTTTCTCTCTCCATGGACCTCACCTCTCCGGCTGAGAACTGCAGGTAGTTTTATTATACCTTTCCTACAATGTGCTCCCTGCCATTTGTACAGTAGTTACTAATTTGTATCTCAGAACAATGGTGATTACCTTTAAAGGAGGGTGAGGGGTGACCTGTTTGAGGTGTACAAGATGATAAGAGGCATCGATTTAGAACAGAGATGAGGAGGAATTTCTTTCGCCAGAGGGTGGTGAATCTGTGGAATTCTCTGCCACAGTCGGCTATGGAGAACAGGTCATTGGGCATATTTAAATTGGAAGTTGATAGCTTCTTAATTAGTCAGAACATCCAAATTTTGGGGTTCCTAAGGTTGTCATAGCCAGGGATAGTAGTGGGAATAAGCTCCCACTACCTATAAAGTGCTCCAAACGGCGTTCGTCTCTGACAACCATCCAACTCTCGGCCTTCATTTGTGGCTTAACTACTAGGCCTGGTGGAACTGATTTTATTAACAAGAGAAGGGGCAAAGATGCCTCAAAACCAGTTGCTTTGGGCAGGTGGGGCTTGCCAACCTTGGACAGCAGCCCGCCCAGGAGAAGGAAACCTCTGATTTTAACCCTCCGCTGCCTTGCGGCCACACCCATCCATGGGAAAGGCTTTGGGATAAACCCCGAGGAAGGAATCCGGAGCTGGGGTTCCTCAGGCAGTTTGATGTTGTTTACAACTTCACTCTGGCAACCTCTGCGATGACACTGGTGCCAAGCTGTATCGGCACTTGCCCTTCCCTTGGACTACGTCAGTGACGTGGAGAGGGGGAACCAACTGCGTGGGCAACAGCCGGTTCTTCAAATCTTCCTACCCAGGCTTCCACCCTGGAGAGGACACAGTCCACCAGAGGCACAAACCCATGATCCCCTGGGATCGACGGCTGCCTACTACCAAGGTTAGGGGGAGAGGGCAGGAGAATGGGATTGAGAGGGTTAACAAATCAGCCATGATTGTATGGCTGAGCAGACTCGATGGGCTGAATAGCCTAATTCTGTTCCTGTGGAGTGGACAGATGGATTAGATTAGATTGAAATTAGAGAAGGTTTAAAGATCAACACAGGAGACTGCACTGTGCTGTGGTGTAATATGTTATAAAAGAAAATAACTATGCACTGTGCTGACGTGTTGCTGAGAGTTAGTGACGTGCTTATAATGCAAAGTTCTTTTCCTGCCTATGTAATTATCATATTACAGTGCACCATTTCACTGTCCTGGCAGCTTTACAATAGGTTCATCTTTGAAGCAGATTATTAGTTATCCCTAACTTAGTGTTTTACATACATAGGTGTTGACATTTAGAGTCGGGGTTTGTTTGGGATCTTGTTTTATTGATAGATGTTGACAACTGAACAATGGATGTAAACTGCAAACAACAAGAATTCTGCAGATGCTGGAAATTCAAGCAACACACATCAAAGTTGCTGGTGAATGCAGCAGGCCAGGCAGCATCTCTAGGAAGAGGGGCAGTCAGGACGAAGGGTCTCGGCCTGAAACGTCGACTGTACCTCTTCCTAGAGATGCTGCCTGGCCTGCTGCGTTCGCCAGCAACTTTGAAATGGATGTAAACCAATGGCTGTGAACATAAAATGTCTTGGCAGGTTCCAACCACCAGGTGGTGCTCCAATCCAAATGCTGTACACTGTATATAATTATACAGTGACCATGGAGATGTTACTATTTCAGAACCAAAACCAAGTTTATTACCACTGAATGCTGCCTGGCCTGCTGCGTTCACCAGCAACTTTGATGTGTGTTGCTTTTATTACCACTGATGTGTGTTGTTTTGTGGCAGCATTTCAATGAAAAAAGAGAGCAAAATAATGTTGTAGGGCTCATGGAATCATGGACTATTCTGAAATCTGATGGCTCCTTAACCTCACTGTAGTAGTGAGAAGAGGGCATGTTTTGGATGGCAAGGATGAGGTAATGTTGCAGCTCTATAAAACCCTGGTTAGACCACCATCACCATAATCGTCATTATGTGCCATGTCATATGATGTGGGCGATCATAGTCCCATCACCATGATTGTTCTTGGCAAATTTTTCTACAGAAGTGGTTTGCGATTGCCTTCTTCTGACCAGTGTCTTTACAAGACGGGTGACCCCAGCCAATATCAATGATCTTCAGAGGCTGTCTGCCTGGCATCAGTGGTTGTATAATCAGGACTGGTAATCGGCACCAGCTGCTCATACGATCATCTCCCATAGCTTCACGTGACCCAACCCAGTGGTGACCTGCAGGCTGGTGAAAGGAAGGAGTGGCTTACACCTCCTTTGGTGGAGACGCATCTCCACCCGGCCACCCGCTGGTTAGACGATACTCGGACTATTGTGTTCAGTTCTGGTCACCTCATTATTGGAAGGATGTGGAAGGTTTAGAGAGGACGGAGAAGAGATTTACCAGGATGCTGTCTGGATCAGAGAGCATGTTTTATGTGGATAGGTCAAGCAGGCAAGCTAGGGTTTTTCTCTTTAGAATGAAGGAGGGTGATTCTCAGCATTGCATTCTGTACACATACCTCAATAATAAGTGTACTTTCAATCTTTGAAACATAGAAACATAGAAAACCTACAGCACATTACAGGCCCTCAGCCCACAAAGCTGTGCTGAACGTGCCCTTTACCTTAGAAATTACCTAGGGTTAACCATAGCCCTCTATTTTTCTAAGCTCCATGTGCCTATCCAGGAGTCTCTTAAAAGACCCTATCGTATCCACCTACACCACCATCGTCAGCAGCCCATTCCATGCATTCACACTCTCTGCATAAAAAACGTACCCCGACATCTCCTCTGTACCTATTTCAAAGCACCTTAAAACTGTGCCCTCTCATGCTAGCTATTTCAGCCCTGGGAAAAAGCCTCTGACTATCCACACGATCAATGCCTCTCATCATTTTATACACCTCTATCAGGTCACCTCTCATCCTCCACCAATCCAAGGAGAAAAGGCCGAGTTCACTCAACCTATTTTCATAAGGCATGCTCCCCAATCCAGGCAACATCCTTGTAAATCTCCTCTGCACCCTTTCTATGGTTTCCACATCCTTCCTGTAGTGAGGTGACCAGAACTGAGCACAGTACTCCAAGTGGAGTCTGACCAGGGTCCTATATGCAGTGGCATGCAAAAGTTTGGGCACCCCTGGTTAAAATTTCTGTTACTGTGAATAGCTAAGTGAGTAAAAGACAAACTGATTTCCAAAAGGCATAAAGTTAAAGATGACATATTTCTTTAATATTTTAAGCAAGAAAACTTCTTTATTTCCATCTTTTACAGTTTCAAAATAACAAAGAAGGAAAAGGGCCGGAAGCAAAAGTTTGGGCACCCTGCATGGTCAGTACTTAGTAACACCCCCTTTGGCAAGTATCACAGCTCGTAAACGCTTTCTGCAGCCAGCTAAGAGTCTTTCAATTCTTGTTTGGGGGAATCTTTGCTCATTCTTCCTTGCAAAAAGCTTCTAGTTCTGTGAGATTCTTGGGCCGTCTTGCATGCACTGCTCTTTTGAGGTCTATCCACAGATTCTCGATGATGTTTAGAGGCCATGGCAAAACCTTCAGCTTGCGCCTCCTGAGGTAGTCCATTGTGGATTTTGAGGTGTGTTTAGGATCATTACCCTGTTGTAGAAGCCATCCTCTTTTCACCTTTGGCTTTTTTACAGACGGTGTGATGTTTGCTTCCAGAATTTGCTGGTATTTAATTAAATTCATTCTTCCATCAACCCCGTGCCACTGGCTGCAACACAAGCTCAGAGTTCCGTACGTTTCCCTGAGAACATCTGTTTCCAATTTATGCTTCCGAGTTCCTGCCTGATAGCCTCATATTTCCTCTTACTCCAATTAAATGCTTTCCTAACTTGTCTGTTCCTATCCCTCTCCAATGCTATGGTAAAGGAGATAGAATTGTGATCACTATCCCCAAAATGTTCTCCCACTGAGAGACCTGACAACTGACCAGGTTCATTTCCCAATACCAGATCAAATACAGCCTACTTTTATAGGCTTATCTACATACTGTGTCAAGAAACCTTCCTGAACACATGTAACAAACTCCACCCCATCTAAACCCCTCACTCTAGGGAGATGCCAATCGATATTTGGGAAATTAAAATCTCCCATCACAACAGCCATGTTATTATTACACCTTTCCAGAATCTGTCTCCCTATCTGCTCCTCGGTATCCCTGTCACTATTGGGTGGTCTATAAAAAACACTCAGTAGAGTTATTGACCCTTCCCTGTTCCTAACCTCCACCCACAGAGACTCTGTGTTTTCCTCCTTCTCTGCAGCCGTGACACTATCTGTGATCAACAGTGCCATGCTCCCACCTCTTTTGCCTCCCTCCCTGTCCTTTCTGAAACATCTAAAGCCTGGCACTCGAAGTAACCATTCCTGCCCCGAGCCATCCAAGTCTCCGTAATAGCCACAACATCATAGCTCCAAGTACTGATCCATGCTCTAAGCTCATCCGCTTTGTTCATAATACTCCTTGTATTAAAATAGACACACCTCAAACCATCAGTCTGAGTGCGTCCCTTCTCTATCACCTGTCTATCCTCCCTCTCACACTGTCTCCAAGCTTCCTCCATTTGTGAGCCAGCCGCCTCTTCCTCTGTCTCTTCAGTTTTGTTCCCAACCCCCAGCAATTCTAGTTTAAACTCTCCCCAACAGCCTTTGCAAACCTCCCTGCCAGGATATTGGTCACTCTGGGATTCAAATGCAACCTGTCCTTTTAGTACAGGTCTTGCCTGCCCCAAAAGAGGTCCCAATGATCCAGAAATCTGAATCCCTGCCCTCTGCTCCAATCTCTCAGCCACGTATTTATTCTCCACCTCATTTTATTCCTATACTCACTGTTGCGTGGCACGGGCAGTAATCCTGAGATTGCTACCTTTGAGGTCCTGTTTCTCGACTTCCTTCCCAACTCCCTGTAGTCTGTTTTCAGGACCTCCTCCCTTTTCCTGCCTATGTCGTTGGTACTAATATGTATCACGCCCTCTGGCTGTTCACCTTCCCACTTCAGGATATCGTGGACACGATCAGAAACATCCCAGACCCTGGCACCTGGGAGGCAAACTACCATCCGTGTTCCTTTCCTGCATCCACAGAATCGCCTGTCTGACCCCCTAACTATTGAGTCCCCTATCACTGCTGCCTGAGATGTCAAGTGCAATGTCGTCTGGACCTTAGGTCCTGGTAGTAAGGTCAACAGAGTGGTTCCAGACAGAGCAATCCAACCAAGATCTCAACGATGGATCTGGTGGAAGGTGATGACACATCACAGCAGCAGTGAAGGCAGAGGAAGGCTGCAGCAGTGAAGGGTCCCCAGTCGTCTTGCTTTCCGTGCCACTGGAGCCTGACCCCGATCTCTCAGTAACCGTGTGGTAGCTGCCCATGCACCTTAAACAAAGTCACGCATAGGCATTCTCCATTAAGAGAATCCACCAAGACAACACCTGAGGAGAACATCATACTCATCTTGTGTGATGCTTGTTATCACTACCACCCATCACTGCTTGGGATTGTCCAGGTTCTCTGGTTTTCTCCCAACATCCCAAAGGACTGGAGATGGTGGATTGATTGGCTGCTGTAAATTTCCTCTTGTACCAATCTCTGTGGCACACCACCGGTTCGACAATCAAAGTAAATTCATTATCAAAGTACGTATATGTCACCAAATACTACCTTGAGATTCATTTTCTTGCAGGCATTTACAGGAAAATAAGGAATTATAATAGGATTTACGTAAAGCTAAACGTAACAAAGACTGACAAATCAACGTGTCTATAATTTCATTTCTTCTGTCTCGCTCCCTTCTTGAATAGTGGAGTGACATTTGCAATTTGCCCGTCCTCCAGAACCATTCCAGAACCTAGTGATTCTTGAAAGATCATGACTAATGCCTCCACAATCTCTTCAGCTACCTCTTTCAGAACCCTAGGATGTAGTCCATCTGATCCAGGTGACTTATCTACCTTCAGACCAAAGCATCTTCTCCCTAGTAATAGCAACTGCCTTCACTTCTGTCCTCCAATATTGTTGAACTTCTGGCATTCTGCTTGTGTCTTTCACATCCACCATTTCTTTGTCTCCCTTTCCTACCTCTCAAACATCACTTTCCAGCCTCTCTTTTACTCTTTATAAATCTGAAAAACTTTTGGTATCCTCTTTGATATTGTTGGCAAGCATCCCTCCCCCCCATGGCCTTTTAAAATTGCCTTCTGGTTTTTAAGAGTTTCCTAATCCTCTAATTTCCCACTAATTTTTGCTCTATTATGCACTCTCTCTTTTGCTTTGATGTTGGCTTTGATTTTCTTTGTCAGCCATGGTTGCACCATCCTGCCTTTAGAATACTACTTCTTCTTTAGCATGTATCTATCCTGAGACTTTTGAATTGCTCCCAGAAACTTCAGCCATTGCTGCTCTGCCTTCATCCCTGCTAGTGTTCCCTTCCAATCAACTTTGACCAGTTTCTCACTCATGCCTCTGTAATTCCCTTTACTCCACTTTAGCTTCTCGCTTTCAAATTGCAGGGTGAATTATGATCACTGTCTCCTAAGTGTTCCTTTACCTTAAGCTCCCTATCAAGTCTGGTTCGTTACACAACACCCAGTCTAGAATAATTGATCCCCTAGTGGGCTCAACCACAAGCTGCTCTAAATAGCCATCTTGTAGGCATTCAGCAAATTCTCTCTCTGGATCCAGCACCAACCTGATTTTCCCAATCTACTTGCATATTGAAATCCCCATGACTATTGTAACACTGCCCTTTTGACATGCCTTTTCTAACTTCCATTGTAATTTGTAGCCCACATCCTGGCTACTGTTCGAAGGTCTGTATATATCTCCCTTCAGGGTCTTTTTATCCTTGCAGTTTATAAACTCTACCCACAAGGATTCTATATCTTCTGGTCCTATGTCACCTCTTTTTAAGGATTTGATTTCATTTTTTACCAACAGAGACATGCCACCCCCTCTGCCTACCTGCCTGAACTTTTGATACAATGTGTATCCTTAGATGTTAAGCTCTCAACTATGATTTTCTTTCAGCCACAACTCAGTGATACCCGCCAATCTTAACTGTGATACAAGACTATCTTCTTTATTCTGTACACTGCATGCATTCAAATATAACACCTTCAGTCCTGTATCCATCACCCTTTTCAACTTTGTCCACTTTTTACACTGCATCTCATCCCACTGGCTGCACTTTTGCCTCGTCATCTACCTGTCCTCCTTTTCAGTCTCAGTGCACACCGCCTCGGCATGATAACCAACAGCGCCATCCTCAGCCCTCTCACTCCAGTTCCCACCCCCCTGCCAAATTAGTTTAAGCCCTCCCCAATGGCTCTAACAAACCTGACCACAAGGGTATTGGTCCCCTTTGGGTTCACGTGTGACCCATCCCTTCTGTACAGGTCACACCTTCCACAGAAGAGACCTGTTGTAGAGGAAAGCACAGTGAGGGCTAATAACTAGTAAATAGGGATGTGGATTGTGCTAATGTGGCAACAGGGATCCTCAGACAAAGCCTAGAAGTAGAGATGTGGAACGCAGCAGCCAAGTGTCAGGAACTTCAGTAATTGTGTTATAGCATGCAACCATTGTAGTAGAAGAAAATTGGATTTACTGTTGGACCCGTGAATTTTATTTTGTAATCACGACCTAGTTTGTTACTGAATAAAGTCTTCCTGTAGCCACCATTATGTTATCAAAGTCTAATTTTACTGGTAATCTCATCAACTGAGGATGTAAAAGCTGTCCAGTCACAAATAAGAGAAAACCTGCGGATGCTGGAAATCCAAAGCAACACACCCAAAATGCTGGAGGAACTCAGCAGGCCAGGCAGCATCTATGGAACAGAGTTCAGTTGACGTTTTGGGCCGCGGCCCTTCATCAGGGCTGGAGAAAAACAGTGGATGTAACAAATTCATGCTCAGGTAGATCAGCTTTGACTAGGCTCCTGGGGCACAGTGTTTTTTAAAATAAATCACTCATAATTCGAACACCAACTCTGTGTGATGGCACATTTTGCTCCCTCAGACCCTTAAGGGGACTTAACTTCTTCCAGGTTACCTTTTGTCCTGAATATACTAATAGGACCTTGGTCTTATCTACTGACATTCATGCTTCTGTTTTGTGCTACCAATCAAAAACCAATTTCCCTCTCCCACATGTCCCAATACATCAGTCCCTCCAAAGCATGATGAGCAGGCCACGTCGTCTCAGTTACTCATACACTCCGTAAAATGTCATTCTCTGAAATGATCTAATTTACAATAAATAAATCAATGCTAACTGATTTTCTCACCTCCCTGAGGAGCCATACCACAGAATTGACCACTCATCTACTGAAATGTTCTTTCCGCACATTAGTTTAAAATTTACTGCTCCCTTGGAACACTCTTTTAACTCACTATTCCCAGACAACTGAATTCTCTGAAAGCAGGCCAACAATCTTGGATAAACAGACAACTTTTCAGGCCAAGAGCTTTCGTCAGGGTGTTCTGATCAAGGGTCTCAGCTAGAAATGTTGACTGTTTATTCCTCTCCATAGATGCTGCCTGACCTGCTGAGTTCCTCTGTGTGTTACTCTGGATTTCCAGTATCTGCGGAATTTCCTGTGCTTACAGCGATCTCGGAGATTCCTGGGAACGTACAACATGGGAACAAGCCTTTAGGCCCTCTGTGACAACCAGTGCAGAACCATCCATATACAGTAATCCCTTCTTCCTGCTCTGCACATTAGTGAGACTGGGGGACCGCTTTGTCGAGCACCTTCGCTCCAGGAGAATCTCCCAGTTGGCCATTTTTAATTTGACTTCCTATTCTCATTCCGACATATTGGCCCATGAGCTCCTCTACTGCCATGATGAGGCCACTCTCAGGTTCGAGGTGCGCCACCTCATTTTCAGTCTGAGTAGCCTCCAACTCAGTGGTGTGAACTTCACTTCACAGTGCCCAATCAACCTACCAGCCAGCAAAGCTTTGGGAATGTGGGAAGAAAGTGGAGCACACAGATCACAGGGAGAGGCATCTCTTGCAGGACATTAGGGATAAATTTGTCCCGGTGAGGAGGATAAAGAATGGTAGGGTGAAGGAACCATGGGTGACAAGTGAGGTGGAAAATCTAGTCAGGTGGAAGAAGGCAGCATACATGAGGTTTAGGAAGCAAGGATCAGGTGGGTCTATTGAGGAATATAGGGTAGCAAGAAAGGAGCTTAAGAAGGGGCGGAGAAGAGCAAGAAGGAGGCATGAGAAGGCCTTGGCGAGTAGGGTAAAGGAAAACCCCAAGGCATTCTTCAATTATGTGAAGAACAAAAGAATGACAGGAGTGAAAGTAGGACCGATTGGAGATAAAGGTGGGAAGATGTGTCTGGAGGTTGTGGAGATGAGCGAGGCCCTCAATGAATACTTCTCTTCGGTATACACCAATGAGAGGGAACTTGATGACAGTGAGGACAATATGAGTGAGGTTGATGTTCTGGAGCATGTTGATATTAAGGGAGAGGAGGTGTTGGAGTTGTTAAAATACATTAGGACAGATAAGTCCCCAGGCCCTGACGGAATATTCCCCAGGCTGCTCCACGAGGCAAGGGAAGAGATTGCTGAGTCTCTGGCTAGGATCTTTATGTCCTCGTTGTCTACGGGAATGGTACCGGAGGATAGGAGGGAGGCGAATGTTGTCCCCTTGTTCAAAAAAGGTAGTAGGGATAGTCCAGGTAATTATAGACCAGTAAGCCTTACGTCTGTGGTGGGAAAGCTGTTGGAAAAGATTCTTAGAGATAGGATCGATGGGCATTTAGAGAATCATGGTCTGATCAGGGACAGTCAGCATGACTTTGTGAAGGGCAGATTGTGTTGAACAAGCCTGATAGAGTTCTTTGAGGTGGTGACCAGGCATATAGATGAGGGTAGTGCAGTGGATGTGATCTATATGGATTTTAGTAAGGCATTTGACAAGGTTTCACATGGTAGACTTATTCAGAAAGTCAGGAGGCACGGGATCCATGGAAGTTTGGCCAGGTGGATTCAGAATTGGCTTGTTTTTAGAAAGCAAAGGGTCGTGATGGAGGGAGTACATTCAGATTGGAGGGTTGTGACTAGTGGTGTCCACAAGGATCGGTTCTGGGACCTCTACTTTTTGTGATTTTTATTAACAACCTGGATGTGGGGGTAGAAGGGTGGGTTGGCAAGTTTGCAGACGACACAAATGTTGGTAGTGTTGTAGGTAGTGTAGAGGATTGTCAAAGATTGCAGAGAGACATTGATAGGATGCAGAAGTGGGCTGAGAAGTGGCAGATGGAGTTCAACCTGGAGAAGTGTGAGGTGGTACACTTTGGAAGGACAAACTCCAAAGCAGAGTACAAAGTAAATGGCAGGATACTTGGTAGTGTGGAGGATCAGAGGGATCGGGGGGTACATGTCCACAGATCCCTGAAAGTTGCCTCACTGGTAGATAGGGTAGTTAAGAAAGCTTATGGGGTGTTAACCTTCATAAGTCGAGGGATAGAATTTAAGAGTCACGAGGTAATGATGCAGCTCTATAAAACTCTGGTTAGGCCACACTTGAAGTACTGTGTCCAGTTCCGGTTGCCTCACTATAGGAAGGATGTGGAAGCATTGGAAAGGGTACAGAGGAGATTTACTGGATGCTGCCTGGTTTAGAGAGTATGCATTATGATCAGAGTTTAAGGGAGCTAGGGCTTTACTCTTTGGAGAGAAGGAGGATGAGAGGAGACATGATAGAGGTGTACAAGATAATAAGAGGAATAGATAGAGTGGATAGCCAGTGCCTCTTCCCCAGGGCTCCACTGCTCAATACAAGAGGACATGGCTTTAAGGTAAGGGGTGGGAAGTTCAAGGGGGATATTAGAGGAAGGTTTTTTACTCAGAGAGTGGTTCGTGCATGGAATGTACTGCCTGAGTCAGTGGTAGAGGTAGATACGCTAGTGAAATTTAAGAGACTACTAGACAGGTATATGAAGGAATTTGATGTGGGGGGTTATATGGGGGGCAGGGTTTATGGGTTGAAGGGCCTGTACTGTGCTGTACTGTTCTATGTTCTATGTACAAACTCCACTAAATCAGTGCCCGGGGTTAGGGCTGATGGAGCTGTGACTCCACCCAAGGTCCATGAACCAGTCCTCCTCAGAGTATCAGAGGTGGACAGGGTCCTTGGTGCTGGTTTCAGGCCCAGCACGTAAGTGGAATTACAAATGTAACTCTCGCTTTGGCTAGCAGCTTAATATAGGGGTTGATAGTCTCCCGGCCCAGCCAAACTTAAGAAATCTCGTTTGGGTGGATGCTGCACGATGTGTCCCCGTTACAAATCAGTACCCCGAAATAACAAACAGTGCACAATATGCGATGAAATGATTAAGCTTCATAATCCTTACTTTGACTATATGGTTAGTAAAGAAAATAGAAAAAAAGAAAAAGGGCTCATTCTCATGAAACAATCTAATGTGCAACGTTGGAGCTCACTGATAAGGTCGTTCGTCCACCATCGACCTCCTCCGATCGTCACTGACCTTCGGACCCTCACTCCAAGTCCACTCCGTCCGAGGTCTACCAACTCTCTCCATTCGCGTCTTCTCTCCTCACCTCTCCCCGGCAATAGACCACGAAAATCTCTCTTCCAGACTTACATGAAAGAACATCAGCATTCCAAACCCCGTTATCTCTAGTCATAACTCAAACATTGCTGCTACAGAGAAACCATTACGTTATCAGTGAAATCTTACAGCATGTTACACAGAAGTAAAACCTTACAGTATGTTGCACAAAGAAAGTACAGCAGCACCTCTACTTCCTTAGGAGATTGCGAAGGTTCAGCGTGACATCTAAAACTCTTGACAAACTTCTATATAAATGTGTGGAGGAGAGTATATCGACTGGCTGCATCACAGCCTGGTGTGAAAACACCAATGCCCTTGAATGGAAAATCTACAAAAAGTAGCGGGACAGCCCAGTTCATCATGGCTATAGCCCCCCCCCCCACCATCAAGAACATCTACACCGAGCGTTGATGCAGGAAAGCAGCATCCCCACCACCCAGGTCACGCTCTCTTCTCGCTGCTGCCAGGAGAAGCAGGTACAGGAGACTCAGGACCCACACCACCAGGTTCAGGAACAGTTATTACCCCTCAACCATCAGGCTCTTGAACCAAAAGGGATAACTTTCCTCAGCTTCACTTGAATTGAATTGAATTAACATTATTTCTTACATCTTTAACATACATGAGGAATAAAAATCTTTACATTATGTCTCCACCTGAAAGTGCAATGTGCAAATTATAGTAATTTGTAATAAATAGTATGTATAACAGGACTGTCAATATAGCATAGAAATACAATTGTGTCAGCGTGAATTGATCAGTCTGATGGCCTGGTGGAAGAAGCTGTCCCGGAGCCTGTTGGTTCTGGCTTTTATGCTGCGGTACCGTTTCCCGGATGGTAGCAGCTGGAACAGTTTGTGGTTGGGGTAACTCAGGTCCCCAATGATCCTTCAGGCCTTTTTTACATACCTGTCTTTGTAAATGTCCTGAACCTTGGGAAAATCACATCCACAGATGCGCTGGGCTGTCCACACCACTCTCTGCAGAGTCCTGCGATTGAGGGAAGTACAGTTCCCATACCAGGCAGTGATGCAGCCAGTCAGGATGCTCTCAACTGTGCCCCTGTAGAAAGTTCTTGGGATTTGGGGACTCATGCTAAACTTCAACTGTCCTGAGGTGAAAGAGGCGCTTTTGTGCTTTTTTACACCACACAACCAGTATGTACAGACCATGAGAGATCTTCAGTTATGTATTATATACTGAGGAACTTGAAGCTGTTCACCCTCTCAACTCCAGATCCATTGATGTCAATAGAGTTCAGCCTGTCTCCATTTCTCCTGTTGTTCACAACCAGCTCCTTTGTTTTTGCGACATTGAGGGAAGAGGTTATTTTCTTGACACCACTGTATCAGGGTGATGACTTCTTCTCTGTAGGCTGCCTCATTATTATTTGAAATAAGGCCAATCAATGTAGTATCATCAGCAAATTTAATTAGCAGACTGGAGCTGTGGGTGGCAACACAGTCATGGGTATACAGAGAGTAAAGGAGGTGACTTAGTACACAGCCCTAAGGGATACCTGTGTTGAGGGTCAGAGGGGCAGAGGTGAGGGAGCCCACTCTTACCACCTGCCGGCGATCTGACAGGAAGTCCAGGATGAAGCTTCACAAGGCAGGGTGAAGGCTGAGGTCTCTGAGCTTCTTGTCGAGCCCGGAGGGAATTATGGTGTTGAATGCTGAACTGTAGTCCAGGAACAGCATTCTCACATAAGCATCCTTCTTCTCCAGATGTATAAGGATGGTGTGTAGAGCTGTGGTATTCTGCCAATCGGTTGTGTCAGTAGGCGAACTGTAGGGGTCCAGTGTGGGTGGTAGCAAGCTGCAGGTGTAGTCCTTGACCGACCTCTCAAAGCATTTGCTTATTATTGAGGTGAGTGCAACAGGATGCCAGTCGTTCAGACATGTTACCTTGGTCTCTTTAGGTACAGGGACAGTGGTGGATGTTTTGAAGCAGGAGGGCCCTCTACACTGGGAGAGGGAGAGATTAAAAATGTCAGTAAACACACCTGCTAGTTGTGTTGCGCACATCCTGAGGACCTGCCCTGGGATGCCAACTGGTCCCGCAGCCTTTCGACTGTCCACTCATTGGAAACACCTGCGTACTTCAGCCTCAGGGATGACCAAGGAGCAGGTCGCTTTGGCAGCTCTTCTCAGGGGCTCAGTGTTGGTGATATTGAACCAAGCATAAAATAGGGTTATCTCGTCTGTGAGAGAGGCAGCGATGTAGGCAGCACCATTGTGCTTAGCTTTGAAGTCTGTGCTGGTGTGCAGACCTTGCCATAAGCTGTGTGTGTTGTTGGTGGAGAGTTGTGTCTGGATCTTGTCCCTGTATTGTTGTTTCAGTGCCTTGATGACTTTGTGTAGATTGTAGCTGCATTTCTTGACCTCCTGCTGACTACCAGCTATGTAAGCTCTGTCTCGCACGGTAATTGCTGCTTGCATGGAACTGTTGATCCAGGTTTCTGATTTGGATAGATCCTGACTGATCTCTGAGGGACAACATCCTCGATGCACTTCTGGATGAAGCTTGTGACCCCTTTCGTGAACCCAGAGACATCCTCATCATGAAAAACATTTCAGTTGATGTCATCAAAGCAGTTCTGTAGCATTGAGACAGATTGGTTGGACCAACAGTGGACGGTTTTAACTATGGCTTCCTCTTGTTTTAGCTTCTGCCTGTACATCGACTGAAGCAAGATGGAGGAGTCTGCCCCATCATTGAAAGGCTCTCACAGCCAATTGACTCACTTTCAAGGACTCTTCATCTCATCTTCTTGATATTTATTGTTATTTGTTTATTATTATTATTTCTCTCTTTTTGTATTTGCATAGTTGTTTGTCTTTTGCACTCTGATTGAACACCTAAGTTGGTGTGGTCTTTCATTGATTCTATTATGGCTGTTATTCTATCTTGGATTTATTGAGTATGCCTGCAAGAAAATGAATCTCAGCATTGTATATGTTGACATGTATAAGAACATAAGAAATCAGAGCAGGAGTGGGCCATCCAGCCCTTCGATCCTGCTCCTCCATTCAATAAGATCATGGCTGATCTGGCCATGGACTCATTTCCACCTACCTGCCTTTCCACCATAACCCTTAATTCCCTAACTATGCAAAAATCTATCCAACCTTGTCTTAAATATATTTACTGAGGTAGCCTCCACTGCTTCATTGGGCAGAGAATTCCACAGATTTACCACTCTCTAGGAAAAGCAGTTCCTCCTCATCTTCATCCTAAATCTACTCCCCTGAATCTTGAGGCTATGTCCCCTAGTTCTAGGCTCATCTACCAGTGGAAATAACTTTCCTGCCTCTATCTTATCTATCCCCTTCATAATTTTATATTTTGTGATAAGATCTCCTCTCATTTTTCTGAATTCCAGTGAGTACAGTCCCAGGCGACTCAATCTCTCCTCATAGTCTAACCCCCTCATCTCTGGAATCATTCTGGTGAACCTCCTCTGCACTGCCTCCAAAGACAGTATATCCTTCCTCAAGTAAGGAGACCAGAACTGCACACAGTACTCCAGGTGCAGCCTCACCAGTACCCTGTACAGTTGCAGCATGACCTCCCTGCTCTTGAATTCAATCCCTCTCGCAATGAAAGCCAACATTCCACTTGCCTTCTTGATAGCCTGCTGCACCTGCAAACCAACCTTTTGTGATTCGTGCACAAGCACTCCCAAGTCCCTCTGCACAGCAGCATGCTGCAATTTTTACCATTTAATAATCTGCTCTTTCATTGTTCCTTCCAAAGTAGATGGCCTCACATTTACCAACGTTGTACTCCATCTGCCAGACCCTGGCCCACTCACTTAACCTACCTATATCTCTCCGCAAACTCTCCATATCTTCTGCACAATTTGCTTTTCTGCTTAATTTAGTGTCATCAGCAAACTTAGATACACTGCGCTTGCTACCTCTTCGAGATCATCAATGTATATCATGAACAGTTGCAGGCCCAGCACTGACCCCTATGGTACAACGCTCACCACTGTTTGCCAACCAGAATAACACGCATGTATCCCAACTCTGATTTCTATAAGTTAACCAATCCTCTATCCAAGCTAATACAGCACCCCAATTCTATGCATCCTTATCTTATGGATGTCTTTTATGTGGCACCTTATTGAATGCCTTAGAACATAGAACATAGAAAACCTACAGCACAATACAGGCCCTTTGGCCCACAAAGCTGTGCCAAACATGTCCTTACCTTAGAACTACCTAGGCTTTACCCATAGCCCTCTATTTTTCTAAGCTCCATGTACCTATCCAGAAGCCTCCTAAAAGACCCTATTGTTTCTGCCTCCGCCACCGTCACCGGCAGCCCATTCCACGCACTCACCACTCTCTGCGTAAAAGAACTCACCCCTGACATCTCCTCTGTACCTACTTCCAAGCATCTTAAAACTACACCCTCTTGTGCTAGCCATTTCAGCCCTGGGAAAAAGCCTCTGACTATAACATGAGGGGGAACTTCTCTACTCAGAGAGTGGTAGCTGTGTGGAACGAGCTTCCAGCAAAAGTGGTTGAGGCAGGTTCGATGTTGTCGTTTAAAGTTAAATTGGATAGATATATGGTCAGGAAAGGAATGGAGGGTTATGGACCGAGTGCAGGTCGGTGGGACTAGATGAGAGTAAGAGTTCGGCACGGACTAGAAGGGCCGAGATGGCCTGTTTCCGTGCTGTAATTGTTATATGGTTATATCCACACGATCAATGCCTCTCATTATCTCGTTAAGTGGCAGATACATTCAGGACTTTTAAGAAACTCCTAGATAGGCGCATGGATGAAAGAAAAATGGAGGGCTACGTGGGAGAGAAGGGTTAAATTCGAAGTCAAATTCAAAGTAAGTTTACATAAACTGTATGTCACCATACGCTACCTCGAGATCCATTTACTTGCAGGCATTTATAGGAAAATAAAGAAATAGAATTTATGAAAACTATACATAAAGCCTGATAAAATAAGCAATGTGCAAAAAAGACAAATTGTGCAAAAAAATACTGAGAACATGATTTGTAGATCCTTGGAAGTGAGTGCATAGTTTCAAAGTGCTGTTATCATCAAAGAATGTATAAATTATACAACCTTGAGATTTGCTTGCGTACAGGCAGTCGCAAAGCAAGAAACCCAAAAGAACCCAATTAAAAAAAAAGACCAACCCCTCCCCCCCAGTGCCCACAGAGAAAGAGAAAGAACACATAAAACAAGTTATATAAACAATAGGATAGAGCAGCAACAACAAATAGTGTCCTTAGATCCAAATCTCTGGAGCAGCCCGGAGTAGGCCCAAAGCCTCCATATTCAGCTCATCATATTAGCGAGGCAAGTTGCCACAAAGTTCGCAGACACGAAGCACGGCAACCAGGGGCAGTCTTACAGCCTCAGCGTCGTGGAGAGAGAAGCCCCCAGACTACCTGGTGTTTAAATTGTCCAAACCTCGCACTAGGACCCGGCCCCACCACCAGCGAATCACTCTGGGCCTTGATTTCTCTGCGAAAGGAGCCATTCTCGACCTCTCCAAATTGGCTCGGTGCCCAGAGAGATCCAAGCTCATCCGACTCTCAACACCATGCCTTTCCAGTCGATATGGGCCGGCATTTTGATTGTCAAAACAACGGATTGTACCTCGCGTTAGGTCCCAGGCCTCACTGCAGAGAATTGCTTCAAGCCTTGAATAAGCTGCCCATTGATTTGCTTCAGACCTCGATTTCACTGCTGAAGAAACCGTTCTCGACCTTTCCAAATCAGCTCGGCGCTAACAGTGATTCACCCTTGTACCCAGGTTAGTTGGACAGGCCTCAGAACTCCTCTGTCTCATCTTCTCCCCTCTGAATCGTTCACTCTAACCAGCACAGCTCCAACTCCAAGTGCGTCAATTTGGCAGCGCACCAGCAGGGGACATCCCATTTTGGTGGTGCTGAGGAAGCAATGCGACTGAAGCAGGACTTAGGCAAATTGGAAGAATGGGCAAAAAAGTGACAGATGGAATAGTGTTGGGAAACGAATGACAATACATTTTGATAAAAGGAACAATAGTGCGGACTATTATCTGAATGGGGAGAAGTTTCAAACATCAGAGGTGCAGAGGGACTTGGGAATCCTTGTGCAAGACTCCCAGAAGTTTAATTTACAGGTTAAGTCCGTGGTAAAGAAGGCAAATGCAATTTTGGCATTTATTCCAAGGGGAATAGAATATAAGAACAAGGAGGTAATGCTGAGTCTTTATAAGACACTAGTCAGACTGCACTTGGAGTATTGTCAACAGTTTTGGGCCCCATATCTCAGAAAGGATGCATTGTCATTGGAGAGAGTCCAGAGGAGATTCACAAGGATGATTCCAGGAATGAAGGGGTTAACATATGAGGAATGTTTGTCAGCTTTGGGCCTGTACTCCCTGGAATTTAGAAGAATGTGGAAGGATTTCATTGAAACCTTCTGAATGTTGAAAGGACTGGATAGGGTGGATGTGAAGAGGATGTTTTCTATGGTGGGGTATCCAGAACTGGAGGACAC
The DNA here is from genome assembly GCF_963921235.1 of Mobula hypostoma. Classification (NCBI taxonomy): domain Eukaryota; kingdom Metazoa; phylum Chordata; class Chondrichthyes; order Myliobatiformes; family Myliobatidae; genus Mobula; species Mobula hypostoma. Next base: position 220,051,784 of record NC_086099.1, read on the forward strand.
AGCCTCAAGGTTAAGGGGTGACATTTTAGAACAGAGGTAAGGAGGAATTTTTTTAGCCAGAGTAGTGAATCTGTGGAATGCTCTGCCACAGACTGTGGTGGAGGCCAAGTCCATGCGTATATTTAAGGTAGAAGTTGATAGTTTCCTGATTGGTCAGGGCATCAAAGGATATGGCAAGAGGGCAGGTAAATGGGGTGGAGTGGGTGTTGTGATTCTTTGGGTCTCCAAGGCAAGGATTCTGGACACACAGTTTTAACAATAAGGAGTTTATTTACAAGGGGAGAAGAGCTTGGAGACAACACAAGCGGCTACAATATTCGCACAAATGCGCTTAGAATAGACAAGTGTGGGAAAAGTTGGGTCGGCAGTACAATACATGGGAAAATGATGTGGGGACAGAGTACAGGTACATATACAAGCAAGGGAAAAGTAACTACGATATCTGCCACCCGTTGTCTATGGGCAGGCACGGCTCTCTGCTACAGGGACAACAATAAACGTTCCCAAAACCCTATTCAATGCACACCTCACCACGTGTCTCCAGCGCCGTTCTGGTGGTCCCTCGAGGATGGCAAAAAAGAGAGCAAGCCAAGCATATGTAGCACCCTTTATAGGTCAGGGGACTGGAGGGTCCAGCCCAGGTGATTCACCAGGGGGCCAACGGCTTGGTGCTAGACGGGTTAATCCAATTACGGTGGCCAATGGTTAAGTGTGCGTTGATTAGTTGGGAGGGGTGAAATGTTGAAATGTTGACTGGCATGTGGTGTGCCTTCCGACCAGGTAGAGGGCAGTGCTGAGCTGTGACAGGCACAGCTCTCTGGATACAGTGGGATCGGGATCAGCCGTGATGGAATGGGCTGAATGGCCTAATTCTGCTCCTATGTCTTACAGTCTTAAACTGGACAATAGTTTGTGAAATCCGTGCAGAGTTGTGGTGAGTGAAGTTATCCATGCTGGTTCAGGAGCCTGATGGCTGTAGGGCTCCTGAATCGCAGGAAATGCTGAGAGAAACTGAGTAGGTCAGGCAATATCTATGGAAATGGAAGAACACTCCATGTTTTGGGCTGAGAGCCTCCATCAGGACTGGAAAGGAAGGGGGGGAGGTGGTGGAAAGGAGCTGGAATAAGAAGATGGGTGGAGACCGTAAGACCATTAGGTATAGGAGCAGAATTATGCCATTTGGTCCATCGAGTCTGCTCTGCCGTTTCATCGTGGTTGATCCGTTTCTTCCTCAGCCCCAATTTCCTGCCTTCTCCTTGCATCCCTTCATGCCCTGACCAAACAAGAATCTATTAACCTCCGTCTTAAATATACCCAAAGACTCGGCCTCCACATCAACCTGTGGCAATGAATTCCACAGATTCACCACTCTGCTAAAGAAATTGCTCCTCATCTCCGTTCTAAATGGACGTCCCTCTATTCTGAGGCTGTGCCTCTGTCTGGTCTTAAACACCCCTTGGAGAGGGGAAGGAGTACAAGCTGACAGGTGATGGGTGAAGCCAGGTGAGGGGGAAGGTGGGTGGGGGGAGAATGAAGCTAGAAGCTGGGGGTTGATAGCAGTTGATGTTGGAGTGGGTTAAAAGGTCAGCACAAAATGGTGTGTCATAGGGCCTGCACTGGGCTATAATGTTCTATATGCTGATAGACAGGCTCTCAAGGTGAGGATTTTATCTAAGGATTTAGCATGGAAAGGAGTTGTCAAGCTTTCAGATAAGACACAATGGTAGGTGACGGTGTTACTTATTTCTAGCTGCAGAGAGTAAGTGGATTGTTATCATGGCTATTGTGTAGGGGCAAAATAACAAGTGACTGACAGTTAGTTCACTCTTCAGTTGGCTCCCTATTTTTCAATTCTCTTCTGACGGACTGGCGGAGTATGAGAAATCTGAATCAGAGCACCAGCCACAGATTTACACGAACCCTGCACCTTGACCACGCAAGAAAGGTCTTTGAAGAACATCGCTTCCCTTCACGGCAGGGTGGCCGGAACCATCTTGCTTACACAGACGAGATAACAATTCGAGGAACGCACACCGAGTAAGGGACAATTACTTCACTAACTTCAAAGTATCGTCGGTTGTTTGGGAAGTGGGAGCAGTCAGAGAAGACCCACGTGGTCAGGGAAAGAACATATAAACTCCTTACTGACCGTGGTGGGAATTGAACCCTGCTCTCATGGCTTCCTCCAATGCTTCATCGATCAGGGATCAGCGATGGGGGTTCAATTCCCGATGCTGTCTCGAGGGAGCTTGTAGATTCACCCCGTGACCGTGTGGGTTTCACTGAGTGCTCCAGCTCCCCTCCACATTCCAGAGATGTACGGGTTAGCGTTAGTAAGTTGTGGGCATGCTATGTTGGCGCCGGAAGCACGATTGCCCTCAGCACATCCTCAGACTGCGTTGGCCGATGACACCAAGGGACACTTTTCACTGAATTGTTTCAATTCACAGGTGACAAATAAAGCTCACCTCCAGAAATCTTTAAAAAACTACTTTGCAACCCAATGGTACGAGCATTGGATTTATCTGAGTTTGGGGTTCCGGTGTTGGGACCACTTCTTTTTATGCCCCCGGTAAGCCTCAGGGTCGCTCGGCTCGCTGTCGTCTAGGGGAAACAGCCCTCGGCCCCGCCAAACTGGGTAATTAAGTTTGTGCGGATGCTGTGTGATGTACCCCACCCTGCCAAATAACAGATAATACACCATATTCGATTAAGTGAATTACAATTTATAGATATTACTGGAACTATATAATTAATAGAGATAAAATATAAAAGGAAAATAAAAGGTGCCACACTTATCAAAGTTCAATCTCTTCATGCACAAACAGTTGGAGCTCTAGTAACGATCCTCTCTTCACCATTCGATCCCCTCTGACCACCTCGACCTGCCGCCTAGGACCAACCACGGTGGTCGACCAGACGCTCCACACGAGTCTGTCTTCATCTCCTCTCCTCGCTGAAGACCCCGGACCTCAGACTTGGGGTCCGCCCCGTCAGCCAGCTCACAGCACCGCATCCACTCTCTCTCTCCTCATCGCGCCTTCTGCCCAAAAACCCGCACATCACAATAGTTTACAGACACACAAAAAAAGAATAACATCTATCCCAATTGGTTAACAAATGGATACAATCCTCCTTATCGGTAATATAACCCAAACAAGCTGCTAGAAAGAGAACCACTGTCTCAGCATTTAACATCACAGAGAAGCCATTTTAATTATAACATAACAAAGAAGCTATTTTAATTAGCCTACGCAGTAACATAAAAGAAGAAACCCCTCACATGTATATAAATGTTTTAGATGATCGAATAAATTACTTTGTTTTCAAGTTTGCAGATGATATGAAGATTGGTGGAGGGGCAGGTAGTTTTGAGGAAATGGGTAGGATGCAGAAGGACTTAGACAGATTAAGAGAATGGGCAAGGAAAGGGCAAATGAAATACAATGTTGGAAAATGCATGGTCATGCACTTTGGTAGTAGAAATAAATGTGCACACTACTTTCTAAATGGGGAGAAAATCCAGGAATCTGAGATGGAGAGGGACTTGGGAGTCCTTGTGCAAAACACCCTGAAGGTTAATTTGCAGGTTGAGTTGGTGGTGAGGAAGGCAAATGCCATGTTGGAATTCATTTCAAGAGGTCTAGAATACAAGAGCAGGGATGTGATGCTCAGGCTTTATAAGGCACTGGTGAGGCCTCACCTTGAGTATTGTGGACAGTTTTGGGCCCCTTATATAAGATAAGATGTGCTGGCATTGGTGAGAGGGTCCAGAGGGGGTTCACAAGGATGATTCCAGGAATGAAAGGGTTATCATACGAGGAATGTTTGATGGCTCTGGGTCTGTACTCGCTGGAATTCAGAAGGATGGGTGGGGGGGGGCGCGGAATCTCATTGAAACCTTTCAAATGTTGAAAGCCCTAGACAGAGTAGATGTGGAAACATGGTGGGAGAGTCTAGGACAAGAGGGCACAGCCTCAGGATAGAGGGGTGCCCTTTCAAAACAGAGATGCGGAGAAACTTCTATAGCCAAAGGGCGGTGAATTTGTGGAATTTGTTGCCACATGCATCTGAGGAGGCCAGGTCATTCTGTGTAGTTAAGGCAGAGATTGATCGGTTCTTGATTGGACATGACATCAAAAGTTACAGGGTGAAGGCTGGGAACAGGGGTTGAGGAGGAGACAGAAAAAGGATGAGCCATGATTGAATGACGGAGCAGACTCGATGGGCCAGATGGCCTAATTCTGCTCCTGTGTCTTATGGTCTTATCTGCCCGCACAACCTCTCCACTAACTGTTCTGGCATTCTGGTTCCCATCCCCCTGCAACTCCAGTTTAAACCCCACCATGCAGCATTAACAAGCCTTCCCGCTGGGATATTAGTCCCCCTCCAGTTCAGGTGCAAACCATCCCATCTGTACAGGTCCCACCTTCCCTGGGAGAGTGCCTCATGATCCAAAAATTTATGCTCTCCCTCCTGCACCATTTCCCAGCCATGTATTAAACTGTATAATCTTCCTAGTACTAGCCTCACTAGCACATGGCACAGGTAGCAGTCTTAAGATCACAACACTGGAGGTCCTGCCCTTTAATTTCGCACCTAACCCCCTGAACTCCCCATGCAGAACCTCATCACTCGTCCTACCCATGTCATTGGTACCTACATGGACCGCGACTCAGGCTGTTCACCCTCCCACTTCAGAATGCTGAGGACGCAATCCGAGATATCCCGAACGCTGGCATACCATCCGGGAATCTCGTTCTTGCCCACAGAACTGTTCCCCTAACTAACAAATCCCCTATCACCACAACGTGCCTCTTCTCCCCTATTCTCTTCTGAGTCACAAAGGCAGACTCAATGCCAGAGACCTGACCACTGCAACTCTCCTCTGTTAGGTCACCCCACCACGACAGAATCCAAAGTGATATACCTGTTGTTGAGGGGTACTCTGCATTGACTCCTTAACCCCTTTCCCCTTCCTGACGTTCACCCAGTTTCCTGTGTCCTGCACCTTGGGTGTAACTACCTCTCTTTGTGTCTTATCTACCACACCGTCAGCCTCCTGAATGATCCGGAGTTCATCCAGTTCCTTTTTTTTCATAATTTATTTTTTATTGAAGTTCATTATCAAACAAACATTTCCATAAGATATACTTCAGATATTGTACATATATATCATATAATCATATTTGCCACAAATCTCCACATAATATTTATCTGAGGTAAACACCTATAGAAAAGAGAGGAAAGAGAACAAGCAAAAGGAGAAAACTATGTACAAGTAGGGAGTGATTTTTTTTTACAACATATTCATTGATTTGTGAGAATAAAATCAGGCCTATGAGGTGTTATGTAGTTGAACCATTTTTTCCCAGTATGAATCAAATTGTTCCAACTTATGATTAACAGATGCTGTTATCTTCTCCATTTTGTAAATGTCCATTGTAATTTCCATCCATGCATTTAAAGTTGGGCTCTCCTGTGATGACCATTTCCTGGTAAGAGTCTTTCTACCAGCCACCAGCAGTATATTCATTAAATATTTATCTCTCTTCAACCATTCTTGAGGTACATACCCAAAATATATGGTCTTACTTTCTAAGGGTACTTCACATTTAAAAATATCTTGTAGGGCATTGTGTATCCCACTCCAATAGTCTTTGATAACGGGGCAATCCCAGAAAATATGATAATGGTTTGCATTTTGATTTCCACAATTTCTCCAGCAAACAGGGAGGTTACTATCATGATGGGATTTCAGAAAGGGTGTAATAAAATATCTTATCAAGTTATTCCATCCAAACTCCCTCCATTTCTGTGAACTGGTACACTTCCATTGATACCTCCATATTATTGTCCAATCTTCCTCAGATATTATTATCCCTCCTTCCTTCTCCCATTTTGTTTTAATGTATGAAGTCAAATGTGTTTTAAGATTTGACAAACCCTTATACACGCTTGAAATTATTCTACTACCGTTATCTGAATTATATGCTTTTCTAAATAGCTCTATCAGACATGTACCTGCCTTGGTTACATTTTGAACTCTCCTGTTAACATACTGTCGCATCTGTAGATACTGATAAAAGTCTTGTTTTTCTAATAAATGTTTCTCTTTAAGCATTTCAAAACTGAACAGTGTTCCTTCTTTCATTATATTGCAAAGAACTGTTATTCCTTTAGCTGTCCAGTCCTTAAATCTAGCATCCAGTTTATTCAACATAAAATCTGAGTCATATGTACACCATTTAAGAATTGCAATATCTCCCTCTAGTTTATATTTTATAATAGTTTTCCATATTTTAAGAGTCCATTTCACCCATGGATTATCAATAGTATTTATGTACCTTTGTAGGTTGTTATCAGCCAAAATTGCCTGTATGGGGATGGGTAGTATGCCCTCTTCAATGTTTTTCCATTGAGCATCATATGATGGGTTGCACCAGCATATCACAGCTCTCAACTGTGCTGCAAAATAATAATCTCTAAGAGAAGGTAGGCCCCATCCCCCCTTTTCCTTGGCTAATTGCAAAATTTTGAGATTAACTCTAGGCCTTTTACCTTGCCATATATATCTAGATAACATTTTGTTCCATTCATTGAATTGATACTGATTAATCTCTATTGGTAGGGTCTGAAAGAGATATAATAGTCTGGGCAATATATTCATTTTAATAAACAACATACATCAAAGTTGCTGGTGAACGCAGCAGGCCAAGCAGCATCTATAGGAAGAGGCGCAGTCGACGTTTCAGGCCGAGACCAGTCCCGACGAAGGGTCTCGGCCTGAAACGTCGACTGCGCCTCTTCCTATAGATGCTGCTTGGCCTGCTGCGTTCACCAGCAACTTTGATGTATGTTGCTTGAATTTCCAGCATCTGCAGAATTCCTGTTGTTTGCGTTTATATTCATTTTAATAGATTCAATCCTTGTACTGAGACTAAAAAAAGGAATTAGGTTCCAGCTTGTTATATCTTCCTTAATTTTTTTATATATAGGCTGATAATTGCATTCTGATAATTTTGCCAAATCTTTTCGCATAATGATGCCCAAATATTTGAAAGACTCTGTTTGCCATGCCCAGGGATATCTACTTCCAATTTCTCTTGGTAGGCTATAGTTATATGAAAGTAATTGGGTTTTATCTGTGTTGATCTTGTATCCTGATAATTGACCATATTGTTCAAAGGGTTGCATCAATTTAGGTAAAGAGTATGTTGGTTGCTGTAGATAGATCAAAATGTCATCTGCGAAACAGGCCAATTTATGCCCCGTCCCTTTAATAGTAATTCCCCTGATATCTTCATTTTGTCTGATGCGTTGAGCTAATGGTTCCAGATATAATGCAAAGAGTAGCGGTGACCATGCACAACCCTGTCTTGTGCCCCTTTCTAGGGTAAAACTATTAGATAAATGTCCATTGATTTTAATCCTGGCAGTAGGATTGTCATATAGTGCCTGTACAGTTTTAATAATTGTTTCATGGAAACCAAATCTATGTAAAACTCTGTAAAGAAAATTCCAATTAACCAAATCAAATGCCTTTTCAGCATCCACGCTTATCACTATTGCTTCAATTTTATTTTTTTGTATATGATCCATAATGTGAATTGTCCCTCGTATATTGTCTTGTGTTTGGCGTTGTTATATACAACCTGTCTGATCCTTATGTATCAGTATGGGTAGAAACTCTTCTAATCGTTTGGCCATGATGGAGGTAAATAATCTATAATCTACATTAAGAACAGATATTGGTCTAAATGACCCACATTCCATTTTATCCTTGCCTTCTTTCGGTATAGCTGAGATTATCGTCTCCTTCCAGCTGGGTGGCATTTGTGCCCTTTTTAGAGCCCAGTTCAGTGTGGGGAGTAAAACAGGAGTTAACTCATTTTTAAATTCTTTGTACCACTCTGCCACCCATCGTATCCTGGTGACTTGCTTAATTTAAGCCTACTAATTGCAGCTTTTAGTTCAACTTCAGTTATGTCAGCAGTCATCGTTCTATTTTGTTCTTTGCTTAAAGTGGGTAACTCTGGAGAATTCAGGAAAGTGTCAATTTGGGTTATGCTTCCCCCTGGAACTTTGGAATATAGAGTTCTGTAAAACAGTTCAAAAGCTTCTTGAATTTCACTTAGCATATTTTTTATCATTTTTGTTCTAGGATCCCTAATTCTATGAATTGTATTTTCTGCTATCTTTTGTTTTCAGTTTCCACGCCAGTATTTTCATAGATTTAGATCCACTTTCATTATGTCTCTGTTTCAGAAACATTAAATTTTTCCTGATTTCTTGCGTAGCCAAACTATTAATTTCATTCCTAATTTTTGAAATTTCCTCTAATGTATCCTGTGCCAAATTCAATTCATGTTTTTTTTCTAGTTCCTTCAGCCTATTTTGTAATTCCTCTAATGTTTTATTCCTTATTTTTTTCTTATATGAAGATATCGCTATAATTTTCCCTCTTAAGACAGCCTTCAGAGTATCCCATAGAATGGAAGGTGAAACCTCTCCATTATCATTGAATTCTAAGTAAAAACCAATTTCTTTTTTAATTCATTCTTTAAAGTAGGGATCATTGAGTGGACTTAAATTTAGTTTCCAAATAGTATTCTTTGGTTGTAGGTCAAAATCAACAGATAAATATATAGGTGCATGGTCACTTACATCTATTGTCCCAATTCCACAGGTGTTTATTTTGTCGTTGTCTTTTCCAAATGTTATGAAATAGTCTATTCTTGTATATACAGAATGGGGGGCAAAATGAGTGTAATCCCTTCTGTCGGGTAAAAGGTCCCTCCATATATCAATTAAACCAAATGTCTTCAAAAAGTGTATTAACTCTCATGTAAGATTTTTCTATTGGTAGAGCCTAACTTTGGTTGTAATTGTAAATTTAAGTCTCCCCCACATATCAGGAGACCTTCTGTTTCCGTTACCATAATATTAGTAATTTTCTGAAAGAAACTAATATCACTTCCTGGGGGTGCGTATATATTCAATGGAGTAACTGGATTTCCATCTATATTCCCCCTTACCAGAATATATCTGCCCTTCTTATCTCCCATTTCGAATACTTTTTCAAAATATAGCTTGCTTGAGATGAGAATAGCAACTCCTCTCCCATGTCCTGATTTATATGAGGAGAAAAACAAATTAGTGAAGCCCATTCTCTTTAGTTTTCCATGCTCATTATCACTTAAGTGAGTTTCCTGTAAATATACTACATGGGCTTGTTCTTTTTTCATTTTGGACAGAATTTTGCTGTGTTTGATTGGATTTAACAGCCCATCGACATTAAAAGAAATGAATTTTACTTTGTCTTTAGCCATGTGTATTTATCTGTCAATATATCATTGAAATTAACAGAATAAAACTTAATCGATCTACTCCCTGAACAAATAAGAACTAAGAAACGTGAATAATAAAGAAAAGGGCAACGAAGGTGTGATTCCAAGGCTGAGGGCTCTAGTAGATGACCCTGGGTTGAGCTGGAGGATTGTAAACACAAAATACTCTGCAGATGCTGGGGTCAAAGCAACACTTACAGCACGCTGGAGGAACTCAGCAGGTCAGGCAGCATCTGTGGAAAAGATCGGTCGACGTTTTGGGCCAGAACCCTTTGTCAGGACTGTAGAGGGAAGGGGCAGAGGCCCTATAAAATGCCCATTGTGTTTTCCCCAATTCCTTCTTCACCTTTCCCGCCTATCACCTCCCTGCTTCCCCTCCCCCACACCTTTATCTTTCCCCTTACTGGTTTTTCACCTGGAACCCACCAGCCTTCTCCTTCCCACCCTCCCCCCAGCTTCTTTATAGGGCCTCTGCCCCTTCCCCCTACAGTCCTGACGAAGGGTTCCGGCCCGAAACGTCGACTCATCATTTCCACGGATGCTGCCCGACCTGCTGAGGTCCTCCAGCATGGTGTAAGTGAGCTAGGAGGAAACGTCTAGCCGTGGGGGATAGCCCCTCCTCTCTGTGAGTTGGGGGCCCCCATTACAGTACCCATAAAAGTAAGTGAACAAGTCTATGTCCATTACACAGAAACGATTTCCTTGTGTATTCCTCCCATATATATAATCTCATTTAGGTGGGGAAAAAGGAGTGAATGAATGAATAAAAAAATTGAGTAATATAAAAACCACATTATAATAAGTATTTCTTGAAATAGGTATAGCACCGTCTATTTTTGCTTCCGTTTATCTTATCAACACTTTTAAAGTTAGCCAAGCCTTATGGCTCTTCTGGAGGGGGTGAGGGCTGTCTTCGGAAAACTCTCAGTCTCTTCCTGATATTCTCTCACCCTCCTCCCGTTCCCTGCTTTCTCGGTTCTCTTACTATTTCCCAAGCAGATCGGGATAACTGCTCAGGCAGGCTTTCCCTCGATTTGATCGTGCTGACGGGCAGCCCTCTGTTCCTCATGTCTGTAGTCGCCTCTTCCACTGTCTGATACAGTTGCATACCATCTTCAAAAAACACCCGCAGTTTAGCAGGGTACGGAGTTTGGAATCTAATCTTTCCTTGCTTTAATATTCACTTCACTGCAGAGTATTCTTTACGTTTCTGCAGGACTGCAGGACTGCCGGGGGGTAGTCTTGATTGAAGTATATTAATTTCCCATTCAAAAACACCCCCTTCTTACCTCAGGCACTTCGTAGAATCTCCACCTTGGCATTGTATCGAAGGAATCTAATTACTATTGAGCGTGGCTTATCTTCTCTGTCTCCAGTAGGCCTCGGGACGAGCGCACGATGTGCCCTCTCAATTTCAAGCCCCATACTGGAGGGCATCTCTAGCGCATCCCGTAACAACTTTCCTACAAACTCCATCATAGACAAACCCTCCGCTCCTTCGGGAACGTTGTATATCCTGATTTTTTTCCGTTGTGATCTTCCCTCCTGGTCAATCAGTTTACTTGCTTGTTGACTTAATATTTTTATCGTCTTACTTAGTATCTGTTCCACGTTTTGCACGCGATCTTCCACCTTCTCAATTCACGTCTCTGCCACCGCTATTTTTTGATTGACGTTGGCGAGCTCTGACCTGATATCATTGAGTTGCTGTTTTATATATCTTTGGACTTCCCATATCTCTTCCAGAATTATTATCATATTTGCCGCTTCGCCTGAACGAGGCCCGTTGTCAGCCTCGCTAGCCCGCGTTCGGGTAGGAGAGCCGTGCACTGCACCTCTCTCGTCCATAGGCTCCGCAGTGATGCTTTTTAAAATCTCCATTCTTGCCTCTCTTATCAATTCAGATATTTTCGAAAGATCTTATATTTGATGGATTAACGGGGCAATATATGCGTTTTTCCAGAGGAGCTATTGATTTAAGCTGCCATTCTGGATGATGACATCACCGGAACCCCCGAGTTCGTCCAGTTCCAGCTCCAACCCCTTAACGCAGTTTGTTAGAGGCTGCAGCTGATGCACTTCTTGTAGTTGTTGTGGTCTCCCTGCCTTCCCACATCCTGCAAGTGTAGCATTGTACTATCCTTCCTGGCATCTCTACCTAGCTAAGAAGATATAAAGAAGAGAAGGAAAAAACTTGAGCTTTTCTTTCCTTTGCTTTCTCTGACTGAAGCCTCTCTTTGTGAGGTGTCCCTTTTCTGAGTGAAGCCTTGAAGAGCTAAAGCCTCAAGATCACCACTCTGATTCTGCCCACACAGACGATGGCCGATGTGCTTGCCCTTGCTTTCCTTTAATTTGCTCTTGCTAATCAATCCTAAATGCTGAAGTCACTGGTCAAACCTCTTTTTTACTGTACTGATCCGCTACTGCCTTTTATCCTCGGGCAGAGGACCTGATTGAAGTCCCCTCCACTCAAATTTTCTAATGTCTAGATTGGCCGCTGGTCAAAGCTCTTTTATGTCTATTTAAGGTGGAGGTTGACAGATTCTTGATTGGTCAGGGCATGAAGGGATACGGGGAGAAGGCAGGAGATCGGGGCTGAGAGGGAAAATGGATCAGCCATGATGAAATGGCGGAGCAGACTCAATGGGCCAAATGGCCCAATTCTGCTCCGATATCTGATGGTCTTAGAAGCGGCTCAATAATTTAAAACTGAGGTGCATAGAAATTTTTTATTGGAAGCTCATGAATCTGTGATTCGCAATTACAAACACTTCTAATGAGCTTTAGATCATTGGAAGTATTTAAAGAGGAGGTGGTTCGATTGTTATGAAGATAAAAGATAAGCTTTATTTGTCACGTGTGTATTGAAACATTGAAATGCGTTAATCTTCAACATAGGCCGAGAATGTGCTGGGGCAGGCCACAGGTATCACCATGCTTCTGGCACCAACAGAGCACGCCCACAACTCACCAACCCTAACCTGTACGTCTTTGGACTGTGGGAGGAAACCACAGCACCTGGAGGAAACCCATGTGGTCATGAGAGTTTTTGAGATGCGGCGCCCAACGTGTCCTTCTGGCCCTTTGATCTGCACCACCCAGCAATTCCCCGATTTAATCCTAGCCTCATCACAGGACAACTTGCAAGGGCCAGTTACCCTACCAACCGGTACGTGTTTGGACTGTGGGAGGAAACCAGAGCACCCGGAGGAAACCCACACAGTCACAGGGAGAATGTACAAATTCCTTATAGACGTCGGTGGGAATCGAACCCTGATCTGTGTATGTGGTGCTCTAAAACCTGGTCTATGTTGTTGGACGATCGAAGGATTAATGTGGATCAGCTATGATCGTGTTGAATAGCAGGCTGGGTCCGAGGGGCTGAGTGGCCTTCTCCTGCCCCTATTATCTTGCGATTTCTCCCTTTGTTTCTGAGCTCCACCCATATAACCCCATTTGAAGAATGTTGTCGGACAGCCTCCCTCCGTTCTGTACTAAATGGACAACACTACGCCCACTTACTCACAGCGTCTAGTAACATCCATGCGCCCAGGTACATGGATGGGAGGGTTGGGGAAGGCTATGGTTGGGTGCAGGGTGTCAGCATTGAATAGATGGACCGAAGGGCCTGTTTTTGTGTTGCACTGATCTGTAGTGTTCAGCTTTCAACTAAATCGGGTATCATAGCAACAGTATCATAAAGAGATTTGATTGGCTTTATTTGTCACAGGTACATCGAAACATTCAGTGAAATGTGTCCTTTGTGTCAAATCCACTCAGCGAGGATTGTGTTGGGGGCGGACCCCAAGTGCTGCCAACATGGTATGCCCACAAATTACTAACACGAACCCAAGTCTTCAGAGAACCCGGAGGAAATCCAGGCAGTTCATGAACAGAACGGATAAACTCGTTCAGGCAGTGTTGGGAATCGAACCCTGAACAGCGACCACTAATGCTATAAAGTGAATACGCTACCTTGTCGCCAATGTACAAATCCGTGCCCAGTTCTGGATACACACTGGCAGCATCCACTACACTAAGTCACATCTGCCACATTAATGGGTGCACTTTATAAAAAATGGTTCTGCCTTAAACTCTACAATTCGTATCCATGGCAACATGTGAAAAATATATTTGTGGTAAAGTACAACTGTATTTGGTTATGATAATGAGATCAATTCACAGTATCAACTTTTACATTGATCTATAGACACACTATAGAAAATAGTTTCACAAAGATTGATAGCCGCAGGCAGAGAATTAACAAGTGGTGTCGTCGATACCAGCATTTAGTCTGTCAGGCTTGTCAAGGCAAGAGGCTAGACAGCTCAAATCTCATGTAAAAGATGTTAGCTCCAGCAGTATCATGAAGGATCCCCCACCCACCATGCTCACAGACTGTCTGTCCCACTCCCGTCAGGGAGGAGGCTACGTAGCATCCACACTAGGACCACCAGACTCAAAAACAGTTACTTTCCCCAAGCAGTGAGGCTGATCAACACCTCCAACCACTAAGCCACCCCTCCACCACTACACCCACAAAACCCAGTGTCGCTGTATGTTACTTGTATCTCTTCATTGTGTTTTATCAGACTGCTTTTATTATATTTATTGTATTTTTTATTGTGTTCTTTATGCTTCCTAAGTCTTTTTAATGCTTCATCAGATCCAAAGTGACAATCATTGTGTTCTCCTTTACACTTTAAAGTTATGCCCCCTTGTGTTAGCCATTTCCGCCCTGGGAAAAGTCTCTGATTGTCCACTCAACCTATGCCTCTAACCATCTTGCACATCTCCACCAAGTCACCTCTCATCCTCCTTTGCTTCAGAGAGATCTTCACTCCACAAGACCTCGTACCTTTACCTATGTCGTACGGTGCCGATGTGCACAATGACCTCTGAGTGCTCGCCCTCCCCCTTGAGAACTACTTGGAAATATCCTCGACTCTGGCACCGTCCTATCCTGTCAGGACCTCCTGTCTATTCCCCCAAATGTCGAGCCTCTCATCACCACCCCTCCACCCTCAATGCTGCTGACTTTGTTGCTACTGCTACTAAAGTCATAGAGTCACAGAAACAGGCCCAACTTTGCCACATCCACTCTGTCCCTGCTTTTCAACATTCGAAATGTTTCTATGAGATCCTCCCCTCATTATTCTAAACTCCCAGGAATACAGTCCAAGAGCGGACAAATGTTCCTCATATGTTAACCCACGGTCCACTCTCCTCTCCTATCAGATTCCTTCTTCCTCAGCACTTTTCCACCTATTATCTCCCAGCTTCTTGCTTCATCGCATCCCCTTGCCCTAACCACCAACCTTCTCCCTCACCTGGTCTCACCTATCACCTGCCAGCTTGTCCTCCTTCCCCCTCTCCTCACCTTCTCACTCTGGCTTCTTCCCCCTTCCTTTCCAGTCCTGATGAAGGGTCTCGGCCCGAAACATTGACTGTTTATTCCTCTCCACAGATGCTGCCTGACCTGCCGAGTTCCTCCAGCATCTTGCTCAAGACTTCCAGCACCTGCAGAATCTCTTGCGTTTGGAATATAGTGGGGGACCTCGGGGTGGTGACAGTGGGGCTGGGAACGCACAAATACAGTCACGGGGAGAGCATGCAGACTCCACACCAACACGAGCCAAGGTCGTGACTGAATCTGGAACTCCGGGGTTGCGAGGCAGTGGCAGTGCTAAGGAGAAACAAGAATAAATTAGACCACAAGATAGAGGAGAAGAGTTGGGCCATTCGGCCCATCGTTTCATCCTGGCCGATCCATTTGTCCTCCCAGCCCCTTTTATCAGGTCAAAAATAAGAACAGAAAATACTGGAATCACTTGGTAGGTCAGGCAGCATCTGTGGAAATAGAAACAGAACTTCTCACTGAAGAACTTGCAGCTCTAATTTTCTCTCTCCACAGATGCCGCTCGACCAGTGAGTTATTCTGGCATTTTTTGTTCATTGTTCTGATTTCCAGTGTCTGAATTTTAAAAAAAAATTCTTAGCCCAACATCAGATCTTATGTTTGAGTGGGACAGTTACCAATATCCAGAAAAACAGAAAGATTAGCATGAAGAATGTTACATATCAAGCCCATGACTTTGCAATTGGCTTTAATGATCGAGTAAAGTCCAGCCATTAATAGATTAACCATGTGGTAGATGGCCACGATCTTGCCCAGTCTTGACCCCTTTGAAGGTTACCATGGCAGTTTTGATCGATCCCCATTGTCTGTATCTTGCCCAGAAAACTGGGTTCAAAGCAATTTAGTGGCATATGGTTTGTCTATTGTTTTGCTCCTTCTCAGGACATGTGGCGTTTGAGGACTGGATGAGGTCTCAAGGTGCCTCAGTCGAGGAAATGGAAAACTTAGCTTGAATGGTGGACCCTCGGGTCTTGGGGCTGGAATTGGTTAACATGGAGGTCTGGGAGGTGCAACAGGTCCCACTGCTGCCTGTGGAAGGCTGGTGGTACGTCACTTCTCCACCCACACACCTATCAATGTGCCATCGTCTCCATCTCCTCTTCAGCTCGGACTGAACCTGTACACGTACAGTAAAACAAGCAACAGTGAACAATTCTGACTGTAGCCCCTCCCCAAGGTTATTGCCAATCAATCGTACACAAACTGTGCCCCAAACAACGTTCCTTCGGACCAAAGTGCACAACACAGTACACGTAACTCACACACATTACACATTAAGTAATATTACCACTAGTAAATTAACAAATAATAAGGTGCATTTACGACACAAATTAAAAAAGTAAACAGTATAACACTACTGGCACTTCATAAGCGATGAGACCTGGGTGGTGGCAGGGAGTTCAGTAGTCTGTTGGCCTGGGGGATGAAGCTGTTTCCCATCCTAACAGTCCTTGTCCTTATGCTATGGTACCTCTTGCCTGATAGTAGGGGATCAAAGAGATGGTTGGACGGCCGGGGGGGATCATTGACAATGCTAAGAGCTCTGCGTATACAGAGCTCCTGATAAGTATCTCAGGTGGGTGGAAGAGAGACCCTGATGAGCATCTCAGCATGTCTCGCAATCCTTTGTAGGGACTTGCGGTCAGACGCCTTGCAATTCCCGTACAAGACAGCTGGTCAGGACTCCCTTGATGGTGCTCCTGTAAAAAATTAGTGAATTTTTAGGGGTGGGGGGGGGGGGCCATCACTTGTCTCAATCTCCTTAAAAGTGCAGACAGTGCTGTGCTTTCTTGACCAAAAAAGTGGTGTTTGACATCCTGACCATCTTTTCAATAGATCTTCCACAAGGAACATCAGAAAGCTAGTCAGCTGATTATATTAGAACATAGGACATTATCGACCCATCAGCCCAACATGTTGTACAGATGTATATAAACCTATTCCATGATCAGTCTCACCCTTTCCCTGCTACACAGCTCCCAACCCTCCATGTTTTCATCCACGTGTCTATCTAAATGTCACTAATGTATCAGCCTCATCCACTAACCTGGTAGGGTATTCCACCCACCCACCACCCTCTGTGTTTAAAAACTACTGCTGACTTTGTCCTTATAATGTACTCCACCCCATTTAAACAGACGTCCTGTAGTGTTGGCTCCTGGTATTCTGAGAAAAAGGTGCAGGCTGTCCGCTCTCTCTATCCCTCTCAAGTTTAAGTTCCCCCTGCTAGCCTGCAAGTCACCCTTGGGCAGGGTGTAGCACCTGCTGAGCCCCCCGATCAGGGTCACGTGAAGCCACGGGAGCAGGTGGTGGGTGGTTGTATGAGCAACTGGTGCAGATCACAAGTCCTGGTTATGTGACCACTGACGCCAGGCAGACAACCTCTGAAGAGTATTGATAATGGCTGGGGTCACCCATCTTGTAAAGACACTGCCCAGAAGAAGGCAATGGCAAACCATTTCTGTAGAAAAATTTGCCAAGAATAATCATGGTCTTGGAAAGAGCATGACCACCCATGTCCCTCAACAAAGCACATAATGAATGAACCATAATAATGTACCCTCAGAATCTTATACATCTCCATCAAATTGCCTCTCATTCTCCGTCACTTCAAAGAGCCTCTATCCAGTCAAAATGTCAGGAAAATAACCTTTATGCAGCAGCAACAAACACATTGGAAACCTCTTCACTCAGACATGAGGGATTCTGCAGATACCGGAAGGTCCCGGTGAAGGGTCTTGTCCCGAATGTTGCCTGCTTATTCCACAAAGCTCAAAGTAAATTTATTATCTAACTATGTCTGTGTCATCATTTACAACGCTGAGATTCATCTTCTTGCAGGCATTCACAGGAGAACAAAGAAATACAACGGAATTAATGAAAAACTGCACACACAGACTGATAAACAACGAACGTGGAAAAGGCAAACTGTGCAAATACAAAAGAAACAAATAAAAACTAAACAAATAAATAACAAATTAGGACATACAGAGAGGTAGTTACACCCAAGGTGCAGGACAGACTGGGTGACAGTCAGGAAGGGGAAAGTCAAGTCAAGTCAAGTCACTTTTTATTGTCATTTCGACCATAACTGCTGGTACAGTACACAGTAAAAACGAGACAACGTTTTTCAGGACCATGGTGCTACATGAACAATACAAAAACTACACTGAACTACGTAAAAAACAACACAATACTACACTAGAATACAAAACTACCCAGGACTGCATAAAGTGCACAAAACAGTGCAGGCATTACAATAAATAATAAACAAGACAATAGGCACAGTAGAGGGCAGTAGGTTGGTGTCAGTCCAGGCTCTGGGTATTCTGATGACTTTGGGGAAGAAACTGTTACATAGTCTGGTCGTGAGAGCCCGAATGCTTCGGTGCCTTTTGCCAGATGGCAGGAGGGAGAAGAGTTTGTTTGAGGGGTGTGTGGGATCCTTCATAATGCTGCTTGCTTTACGGATGTGTGTGGTGTAAGTGTCTCTAATGGTGGGAAGAGAGACCCCGATGATCTTCTCAGCTGACCTCACTATCCGCTGCAGGGCCTTGCGATCCGAGATGGTGCAATTTCCGAGCCAGGCAGTGATGCAGCTGCTCAGGATGCTCTCGATACATCCTATGTAGAATGTGGTGAGGATGAGGGGTGGGAGATGGGCTTTGCTCAGCTTTCGCAGAAAGTAGAAGTGGCACATTGTGGTGATATGGGATTTGTTAGGGGAACGGACGGGAGGTTCTGTGGGTGAGAATGAGATTCCTGGATGGTATGTTGTATCCTGGGTGCCAGGGTCTGGGATACCTCAGATGAAGAACTCAGCTTAGTGGAAGGGTAAACAGCTAGAAGTTGTGGTCCTCGAAGGTGCCAATGACATGGGTAGGACGAGTGATGAGGTTCTGCATGGGGAGTTTAGGGAGTCAGGTGCTAAGTTAAAGGATAGGACCTCCAGGGCTGTGCTCTCAGGATGGCTACCCGTGCCATGTGCTAGTGAGGCCAGAACTAGGAAGATTATACAGTTTAATATGTGGCTAAGGAGTTAGTGTAGGAGGGAGGGAATAAGATTTGTGGATCATTGGGCTCTCTTCCAGGGAAGGTGGAACCTGTACAGAAGGAACGGTTTGTACCTGAACTGGAGGGGTACTAATATCCTAGTGGTTTGTTAATGCTGCACAGTGGGGTTTAAACTAGAATTGCAGGGAGATGGGAACCAGAATGCCAGAACAGTTAGTGGAGAGATTATGGAGGCAGATGTTGGTAAGACCTCAGACAAAGTTAGGGATCAAAAGGTTGAACATGGTGCGACAAAATCGAAAAGGGTGAATACAGGACTGAAGGTGTTGTATTTGAACACGTACAGTATACGGAATAAGGTAGATGAACAAGTAGCACAGTCTCAGATCAGCAGGTATGATGTAGGCATCACTGAATCATGGCTGAAAGATTATAACTGGGGGCTTAATGTCCAAGGATACACATTGAATCAGAAGGATAGGCAGGAAGACAGAGGGGGAGGCATTGCTTTGTTGGTAAAAAATTGAAATCAAATCATTAGAAAGAGGTGACATGGGGATGGAAGGGGTTGAAACATTGTGGATTGAGCTGAGGAACTGCAAGGGTAAGAAACACTGATAGGAGTTGTAAACAGACCCCCAAACAGTAAGGATGTGGCCTACAAATTACAACGGGAGATGGAAAAAGCATGCCAAACGGGCAATGTTACAATAGTCACGGGGGACTTCAATATGCAGGTAGATTGGGAAGATCAGGCTGGTGCTGGATTCCAGGAGGGGGAATTTCTGGAGTGCCTAAGAGATGACTTTTTAGAGCAGCTCATCGTTGAACCCACTCGACGATCAGCTACTCTGAAATGGTTGCTGTGCAATAAACCAGGATTGATTATGGAGTTTGATGTAAAAGAACCCTTAGGGATAAGAGTTCATAATATGATCGAATTCACCTTGAAATCTGAGAAGGAAAATCTAAGGTCCGATGTATCAGTATTACAGTGGAGTAGAGGGAATTACAGAGGCACGAGAGAGGAGATGTCCAGAATTGATTGGAAAAGAACACTGGCGGTAATGATGGCAGAGGAGCAATGGCTGGAATTTCTGGAAGCAATTCAGAAGACACAGGATATATACATCACAAAGAGGAAGAAGTATTCTAAAGGACAAATGACACAACCATGGTTAGCAAGAGAAGTCAAGGCCAACGTAAAAGCTAAAGAGAGGGCATATAATAGAGCAAAGATTAATGGGAAGTTAAAGGATTGGGAAGCTTTTAGAAAACCAACAGAAGGCAACTAAAAAAGTCATTAAGATGGTAAAGGTGGAATATGAAAATAAACTAGCCAAAAATATTAAAGAGGATGTCAAAAGATTCTTCAGATACATGAAGTGTAAAAGAGAGGTGAGAGTGGATATCAGACCACTGGAAAACGATGCTGGAGAGGTAGTAATAGGGAACAAGGAAATGGTGGATGAACTGAGTAAGTATTTTGTATCAGTCTTCACTGTGGAAGACACTAGCAGAATGATGGAAGTTCCAGGTGTCAGGGAGCATGAAGTGTGTGAAGTTACTGTAAACAGAGAGGCACTGTAACTAGATAAGTCACCTGGACCAGATGGTGTACAACCCAATGTTTTGAAGGAGGTGACTGAAGAGATCATGGAGGCATTAGTAATGATCTTTCTGGAAGACTGGAAAATTGCAAATGTCACTCCACTCTTCAAGAAGGGAGAGAGGCAGAAGAAAGGAAATATAGTCTGGTTAGTCTGACTGCAGTGGTTGGGAAGATGTTGGAGTTGATTATTAAGGATGTGGTTTCAGGGTACTTGAAGGCACATGATAAAATAGACCATAGTCGTCATGGTTTCCTCAAGGGAAAATCTTGCCTGTCAAACCTGTAGGAATTCTTTGAAGAAATAACAAGCAGGATAGACAAAGGAGATTCAATTGATGTTGTGTACTTGGACTTTCAGAAGGGCTTTGACAAGGTGCCACACATGAGGCTGTTTAACAAGCTATGAGCCCATGGTTTTACAAGAAAGATTCTAACATGTATAAAGCAGAGGCTGACTGGCAGGGGTGGGAAAAAAGGGAGCCTTTTCTGGCTTGCTGCCAGTGACTAGTAGTGTTCCACAGGGGTCTGTGTTGGGGCCGATTCTCTTCACATTACACTGTATGTCAATGATCTGGATGATGGAATCAATGGCTTTGTTGCAAAGTTTGCTGAGGATATGAAGACAGGTGGAGGGGCAGGTAGTTTTGAGGAAGTAGAGAGGCGACAGAAGGACTTAGATTAGGAGAATGGGCAAAGAAGGGGCAGATGGAATACAGTGTCAGAAAGTGTATGGTCATGCACTTTGGTAGAAGAAATGAGAGGGTTGACTATTTTCTAAATGGAGAGAAAATACAAAAAAACTGAGGTACAAAGGGACTTGGGAGTCCTTGTGCAGGATTCCAGAAAGGTTAATTTGCAGGCTGAGTCTGTGGTGGAGAAGGCAAATGCAATGTTAACATTCATTTCAAGAGGACTAGAATATAACAGCAAGGATGTAATGTTGAGACTTTATAAAGCACTGGTGAGGCCTCACTTGGAATATCGTGAGCAGTTTTGGGCCCTTTATCTTAGAAAGGATGTGCTGAAACTGGAGAGGGTTCAAAGGAGATTCACAAAAATGATTCCAGGGTTGAATGGCTTGTCATATGAAGAGCGTTTGATGGCTTTGGGCCTGTATTCACTCGAATTCTGAAGAATGAAGGGTGACCTCATTGAAACCTATCGAATGGTGAAAGGCCTTGATAGAGTGGATGTGGAGAGGATATTTAAGGTCCCCCACCACCCAGGATGTGCGCTCTTCTCACGGTTACCATCAGCAGGAGGTACAGAAGTCTGAAGGCACATACTCAGCGATTCAGGAACAGCTTCTTCCCCTCTAGCATCCACTTTCTGAATGGACATTGAACCCATGAACACTACCTCACTATTTTTTAATTTCTATTTTTGCACTACTGACTTAACTACTAAATACATTATATTCTGTATTCCTGTACTTCCTATATCTAATAAAGTGGCCACTGAGTATATTTTTGTGGGCTTTGCTGTTGTAGCCTATTCACTTCAACGTTCAATGTGTTGTGCATTCAGAGATGTTCTTCTGCACACCGCTGTTGTAAAGCATGGTTATTTGAGTTACTGTCACCTTCCTGTCAGCTTGAACCCATCTGAACATTCTCCTCTGATCTCTCTCATTAACAAGGCGTTTTTGCCCACAGAACTGCTGCTCACTGGAAGTGTTTTATTTCTTGTGCTACTCTCTGTAAATTTTAGAGACTGTAAATCCCAGGAGATGAGCGGTTTCTGAGATAGTTAAACCACACTGTCTGGCACCAGCAATCATTCCACAGTCAAAGTCAGTTAGAGCACATATCTTCCTCATTCTGATGTTTGATCTGACCAACTGAACCTCTTGACTATGTCTGCATGCTTTTAAGCATTGAATTGCTGCTATATGATTGGCTGATTAGATATTTGCACTAAGAAGCAGGTGTACAGGTTTACCTAATGAAGTTGCTACTGAGTGTAGTTACTTTAACCTGCAAGTAATCACATTTTCTGCTTTGTGTTTTGTTAATTTTGGATGATTAATCTACAGCTCCTTTGACTGATCTTTTATTTGTCCTTGGGCCAATCTTTTCTTACTTGCTTGTCACTTTACCATGTCCTCAGTGTGGTAGATATCATCATTACTCAGTCTGACTAATTGTTAATCTTATTTAAAATAAATCCAGACTATTAACAACTTAAGTTCCACAACTGCTGTGCTGATATTTGAACCCGTGTTTCTGGATGTTCACAAGTCGGAAGTGAAACAACACTGCGTGGGGAGAGGATCACAGGAGCAGTGACGAGGGGGGAGCAAGCAGGCACGGGGAGAGCCGCCTCACTGACCCAGTGAGTGAGGAAAGCAGTTCACTCGGTCCCACCCTGGTTGTTGAGGGAAGAAGGCGTGGCAGAAATCCCTGTTCTCCTCCAGTAAAAGATTGCGGTAGCCAGCAGACCATTTCTCCAGATATACTCAAAATGGCGGAGGAACTGGCAGGTCAGGCACCATCAATGGAGAGTAATAAATAGGCGACCCTCTGGACCGAGACCCTTCTTCACGACCATCCCCATCCATCCTACTGGTCTCAAAACACTTGCTCATACAGTACTGTGCACATATGTAGAGCTTTTTGCACAGTACTGTAGTAATTTTATGTATTGCACCATACCGCTGCTACAAAAATAAACAAATTTCATGGCATATGTGAGTGATGATAAACCTGATTTTGATATGGGTCTCTATTGTGGACTGAGAGTGAGAAGGGGTCAGGGAGAGGGGAGGGAGCGGGAAGCACCAGAGAGACTTTCTGTGATGATAATAAAGCAATTGTTTGGAATCAAATGACCTCTCCTGGTGTCTCCGGGCTGGGTGTGTCTGCACCCGCGCCATTCCCCCCACCCCTGGCTCTCCTTCTCTGCCACCTGTCCCACACCCCTCCCGTGGTGCTCCGCTCCCACCATTCCCAAAATCCTTTGCTCCTGCCAGATTTACCAACTTGCCCTCCACGTTGACAAATACAGTACTGTGCAAAAGTCTTAGGCACCCTACTGTATTTGTCAATGTGGAGTGGAGTGTGTGTGTGTGTGTGTGTATACGTGCATGTGCGTGTAAGACTTATGCACAGTCCTGTGTATCCCAACTGGACTTGGGTCTACTTTGTTAGTATGCCACCAAAGACTCTACCAAATTTCCACAGCTGTACAGTGGGCAGCATTCTGCCTGGATACATCACCGTCCGGTGTGAAGGCTCCAACTCATGGGAAGAAAGAGGCTGCAGCCAGCTCCATCACTGCCACTAGACTCCTCACCTTTAAATACCTCTTCGAGAGGCAGAGCCTCAGAGGGACTGAGGACCCTCACCTCTTCTCATTACTACCACTGGGGGGTGGGGGGAGATTTGGAGCCTGAAGACACACTCTCAACAATTCACAGATAGTTCCTCCCCCTCCACCATCAGCTTTCTGAATGATCTATAAACACTACCACAGCTTTGGACTACATATTAGGTTTGGAATTTATCGTAATTTTGTGCCATCGCACAGTACTGCCTCTGCAAAACAACAAATTTCACGCCATATAAATCAGTGATAATAAAACTGTACATAGTTGGGTGTTCATGATCTGTGTAATATCTAAAAGAAAATGGATTAAATGTGTTGGGATAATAATAGAAAAACATCCCGTAGATTGGAAAATCTGTCAGCCTGGTCCCAATGTGCCAAGGGTGCAGGGTTATTGACATTTTCGTATACAGTCCATCCAGTAAAAAAAATCCCTCCCCACCCCTCTTCTTCTATTCCCCACCCTTGTCTTTTACCTCTTCTCACCTGCCTATCACCTCCCCCGGCTCCTCTGCTCCTTCCCTTTCTTCTATGGTCCACTCTCCTACAAGATTCCTTCTTCTCCAGCCCTTGACCTTTTCCACCCATCTGGCTTCACCCATCGCCTTCCAGCTAGCCTCCTTCCCCTCCCCCCCATCTTTTATTCTGGCATCTTCTCCCTTCTTTTTCAGTCCTGACGAAGGGTCTTGGCCTGAAACATCAACTGTTTATTCATTTCCATAGATGCTGCCTGACCTGCTGAGCTCCTCCAGCATTTTGTGTGTGTTGCTTCAGTGGGAATGTATTAGCGGCTCTATCGAAGAGTCTGGGGTTAGTGTGGCTGTTGCTTTATCCAGTGACTGTCGTTCTTGGCAGGCTGAGTCACTGTTGACAGAGGGAAGTTCCACTTTTAAATGTTGACTACAAACATTGTACACAGGGAAGTGAGGGTTTCAGACTGGGAACAGGCATTTGCACAAGGGAGTTTTAACCCGAAGACAAACAACCCAGGGTTGTCCAGACCAGCTGTTGAGCGACAGCTGAGGTGGACCTAGAGGGGAGGGTCAGTGACTGCAGAGAGCAGACATGACTGAGCTCCAGCGTATAATCCTGGCACTTCCCTCCCCATCATCAGTAGTATCTACACGAGGTACTGCCTTAAGAAGGCGACGCTTATCAAAGACCTTCTCCATCAGGGCCATGCCACCTGCTGACACCTATCACCGGGCAGGAGGTACAGAAACCTGACGTCCTACAGCACCATGCTCAGGAATACTTCCACTCAGCCGGTTCAAGTTTAAAGTAAATTCATTATCAAAGTCCGTATACGTCACCATACGCTACCCGGAGTTCATTTTCTTGTACGCATTTACAGGAAAATAAAGAAATACAATAGGATTTGTGAAAAACTACATGTAAATAAAGACTGGGAAATGTGCAAGCTATGACAAATAGTGCAAAGAGAAAACCACACACAAAGACAGTCAAACAGCAAATGTGTCAAAGCAGACGAACTGTCAGATATAATTTAATTACAATAAATAAATAAGCAGTAAATGAATTTGAGAACATGAGTTGTGGAGTCCTTGAAAATGAGTCTGTAGGTTGTGGAATCAGTTCAGTGAATAACGTTATCCCTCCGGTTCAGGAGTCTGATAGTTGAGGAGTAAAAACTGTTGCTGAAGCCGGTGGTGTGGGACCTGAGGCTCCTGTACCCTCTGTCTGATGGTAGTAATGAGAAGAGAGCCTGGCCTGGATGGTTGGGTTCTTGAACCACTGGCATGACCCTAATCCTTACTCAGCGTAGCAACCCTGTGACCAATGAACTATGGCTTTATCCTTATGTTTTATCTTGTACAAATTCTATTTTTCTTCTGAATGTTCCATCTCTGATGCTGTGTGCCTGTGGTGTTGCTGCAAGGGTTTCCTTAAATCTGCGCATACATGTGTTTGTGCAGATGACCATAAAGTTGACCTTGAATCAACCTTACAACACAGGAGACCATTTGTTGAGCCTCCTGTGTTATAAGATTGTCCTGATAAAAGGATCTCGGCCCAAAACGCTTACTGTTTTTATTCATTTCCATGGATGCTGCCGGCTCTGTTGAGTTCCTCCAGCATTTTGTGTGTGTTGCCCATTTGGCGAGTTCTGCTTCCCCCAGCTCTTGAAGAGTGTGATCTGATTAATCCCATTCGCTCGCCGAATTCCCATAACACTTCCAATTTTTCTCCTTCGGACATTTATCTAATTCCCTTCAAAAGTTTGCTGAATCACATACTGCCAACATTTTAGTCAGACCACTGCAAAAAGGTCAAAGTAAAATTATTATCAAGTATGTGTATGTCACCATATTCTACCCTGAGATCCCTTTTCTGACAGGCATTTACAGTAGAACAAAGAAATACAACAGAACCAATGAGAAACTACATAATGACTGACAAGCAACTAATGTGCAAAAGATGACTAACTGTCCACATACCAAAAAAATTATAACAATAAGTAAATAAATAATACTGATAAAATAACAATAAATAAGTAATAAGCATTCTCTTTCCTTGCCTCGCTCAATAACCTGGGGTTATTCCATCAATGCCTGGGGACTTATCCACCTTAATGCTCTTTAAGAGACCCAACACTACCTCCTCTTTTACCTTGAAATGCTTTAGCATATTCATATGTTCCACACTGAGCTCCCTATCCTCCATATTCTTCTCCTCGGTAAATACTGAAGCAAAGTACTCATTAAAGATCTCACCTATACCTCTGCATCCAAGCAAATGCTCCCCATTTTATCCCTCAGTGGCCCCACCCTCTCTCTAGTTATCCTTTTGCTCTTGATGTATATATAGAACACCTTGGGAATTTCTTGCCAAGAAAATCCGAATGCTACTTGCCAAGGACTTTTTGTGGCCCCTCCTGGCTTGAAAAGGAGACCAAGATAGAACATAGAACAGCATGGCACAGTACAGGCCCTTCAGTCCATGATGTTGTGCTGACCCTTTAACCTACTCAGGATCAATCTAACCTTTACAACAGGAATTCTGCAGATGCTGGAAATTCAAGCAACACACATCAAAGTTGCTGGTGAACGCAGCAGGCCAGGCAGCATCTCTAGGAAGAGGTACAGTCGACGTTTCAGGCCGAGACCCTTCGTCAGGACTAACTAAAGGAAGAGCTAGTAAGAGATTTGAAAGTGGGAGGGGGAGGGGGAGATCCGAAATGATAGGAGAGGACAGGAGGGGGAGGGATGGAGCCAAGAGCTGGACAGGTGATTGGCAAAGGGGATATTCCATGATCCTCTCATCTCCCTTTTGCCTATCACCTGTCCAGCTCTTGGCTCCATCCCTCCCCCTCCTATCTTCTCCTATCATTTTGGATCTCCCCCTCCCCCTCCCACTTTCAAATCTCTTACTAGCTCTTCCTTTAGTTAGTCCTGACGAAGGGTCTCGGCCTGAATCGTCGACTGTACCTCTTCCTAGAGATGCTGCCTGGCCTGCTGCGTTCACCAGCAACTTTTATGTGTGTTGCTTCAATCTAACCTTTCCCTCCCACAGAGCCTCCATTTTTCTTTCATCCATATGCCTATCTAGGGGTCTCTTAAATATCCCTAATGAATCTGCCTCTCCACCACCGCTAGAAGTGCATTCCACACACCCACCTCTGTCTGTGTAAAAAACTCTCTCACCTTCTGTCTCTCCACTCACTGGCATCTTTACTGCTGGAAAGTCATGGCTTCAGGAGTCCCCCTCAGGGACAGAACATAGCACAGGCCTTTTGGCCCACGATGTTGTAGAGGCCTTTTCAGCCTACTCCAATATCAGTCTCAGCCTTTCCTCCTGCTTCATCATCGTCAGCATCACGAGCCGAGTCGTATGACATCATCATTACATGCCATGTCGTATGACGTGGGTGATCACGGTCTTACTCATCACCATGACCGTTCTTGGCAAATTTTTCTACAGAAGTGGTTTGCCATTGCCTTCTTCTGGGCAGTGTCTTTACAAGATGGGTCATTTCCCTCAGCCATTATCAATACTCTTCAGAGATTGTCTGCCTGGCGTCAGTGGTCATGTAAACAGGACTTGTGATGTGCACCAGCTGCTCATACGACCATCCACCACCTGCTCCCGTGGCTTCACAAGGCCCTGACTGGGAAGGGTGGGGATAAGCAGGTGCTACACCCTGCCCAAGGGTGACCTGCAGGCTAGCGGAGGGAAGGAGCACCTCACACCTCCTTTGGTAGAGACGTATCTCCAGCCTGCCATCATTCCCTCCTACATAGCTTTCCATTTTTGTTTCATTCGTGTGGCAGTCTCTTAATAGATGACAGAGGAAACAAGCTGTAGTTTGTGTGCACATTTGGCATATGTAGGACGGTCTCATCTTACCTCACCATTCAGGAAACAGTACAGGACAGCCACAATAAAACCCTATGGAGAACAAAATGAGAGTAATCTGTCACTGAACAAAATAAGCACTGCTGTGCAAAGAATTAATCACACGAACCCAGTAACGAACAAGCAGAATGTCTCCACATCCATAGTTCAAATTCCAGGTCAACAAGATTCAAGAATGCAAGAGATTCTGCAGATGCCGGAATTCCAGAGTAACGTAACGAACGAACACACACACAGACACACAATGCTGGAGGAACTCAGCAGGCCAGACAGCATCTATGGAGCTGAATAAACAGTTACAGTTGAGATGTTTCACGCCAAGACCCTTCATCAAGACTGGAGAGGAAGGGTGAAGATGCCAGAATAAGAAGGTGGGGGAAGAATGAGGTGAAGGAGGACAGGCTAGAAGGTGAAGCCACGTGGGTGGGTGGGGGGGGGGGGGATGAAGTAAGAAGCCTGGAGGTGATAGGTGGAAGAGCTAAAGGTCTGAAGAAAAATGAATCTGATAGAAGAGGAGAGTGGACCATGGGAGAAAAGGAAGAAGGAGGGTTAAATAGGGGCCGTGCACAATCCTGATTTGATGGAGACAGCCGTGAGAAGCACGGAGGAACACCTGGAGAAACTTCTGAAATGCCCGCTTCGCTGCCGTTGCTACTGTGCGATCGAGAATCTCCGGAGGGGAAGGCCCCAAATCCTCAGCTTTGCCTATTGCCTGTTGCCGGGGCTGGGGTCGAAGCGCTCAGCAAAGATGGTGCTCGGTGTCGGAGAGCTGGTCGGAGGCTCGAAGTTTTCAGACGGACTCAAGAGTTGGCTGTGGTCCGGTACTTCCAGGGTGCTGCATCGGCAAGTTTGCGGCGCTGGAAGCTCATGGCAGGGGGAGTTTTCTTCCTTCTACCGTCTGCGTGAGATGATGGGACTATTGAGAGACCTTGAGACTTTCTTTTTTACCATGCCCATCGTCTGTTCTTTATCAAATTATGGTATTGCTTTGCACTGTTTTAATTATATGTTATAATTATGTGGTTTTTGTCAGTTTTTCAGTCGGTTTGTCTTGTGTTTCTGTGATATCATTCTGGAGGAACATTGTATCATTTCTTAATGCATGCATTACTAAATGACAATAAAAGAGGACTGTGTGTCCTCATAATCTAATCTAATGAGATGAAGGTGATAGACAGGTGAGGAGAAGAGAGGAGTTAAGAGGAGAACCAGAGTGGGGAATTGAAGAGGGAAGGGGAAGGGGGAAAAACACTCGAAGATGGAGAAATCGATGTTCATGCACTCAGGTTAGAGGCTACCTAGATGGAATACAAGGAATTGCTCCTACTAAAACATGATGTACAAATAACTGCTGAGTTAATTGTACATTGCGATTTACAGGATTAGCTTACATAGATTCAACCAGAAACATTTGTGCTCCATGGATGCTGCCTGGCCGGCTGGATATTCCCACTGTTTTCTCACATTGCTTGTGCACCTGTCATTAGATGAATGGACAACAGCTCAGTGGAGCAGGGGGTAGTGCTGCTATCTCACACATCCAGAGACCCGGGTTCTGAAGAAAAAAAATGAATCTCAGGCGCTGTCTGTGTGGAGTTTGCATGTTCTCCCTGCGACTGTGTGGGATCCCCCCCTCTCCCTGAGTACTCTGATTTCATCTCACGTCCCAAAGACGTGGTCGTTGTAATGCGTAGAGGATTGCGTAACGCTGCTACTGCACCAGACCAGCGGGTTCAATTCCTCTTTCTGTCTGTGTGGAGTTTGCACATTCTCCCTGTGGCCACGTGGGCTTATTCTGGGTGGTCCAGTTTCCTCCCAAATGTTTCCGATAGTGGGAGAGTGTTTGTCCAGAGCGCTCAGCCTCACAATAGAAGAATGTCCATTTGAAACAGAGATGAGGAGGAATTTCTTTAACCAGGGGGAGGTGAATCTGTGGAATTCATTGCCACGGATGGCTGTGGAGGCCAAGTCATTGGGTATATTTAAATCAGAGGCTGATAGGTTCTTGATTAGTAATGGTGTCAAAAGTTACAGGGAGAGACTAGTGGAGCCTATTGGTTTCTAGTTGTTCTCCTGTGTCTTATAGTTCTACTGTCTAATCAACAGCACATAGAAGGAAACAGGAGGTTAAAGTTAGACAAGTATGGAGTTCCCAGAGGGTTTCAGGGCTGAAAAGGTTGTCAGAGGAAGACAAATATTCCAGTGAAGGAGGTGATCTACGATGGGTGGGATCAGTTTGGTGTTCAGGTGAGAATGGGAAGTGGGTAATGGGATGTGAGCCTTACCTGAAAGGATCCGAGGGCAAGATCAAAGGTCACCTTTATGTCTGCTCTGAAGCTATCAGGGAAGAATGCAAACACGATATAATTGATTCCGAACAGGGGTATCAGGAGAAGAGTCGACTTTGCCAGCCTCCTGTTGAAAGACAATTCACACAGTGAACCAGCAGCTTCGGCTGGGGTTCTGGCGAGTCACGAGTCTGTGCCAGTATAAACCTGCGGCCACTGGAGTGCCGGCAAGTCCCTCAGCAATCTCAGGGAAGTGCTTATACGAGATGAGGAACCCTTGGACTGCAGGGACTCACTGTGCTGTTGGTGACTACCATCAGAATGTACACTCATTGGGGCTTATCACCAACAACAATGAGAGGGGAGGTGGAAGCACTCGAGGCCTGGTGCCAGGCAAATAACTTCTTCCTCAATGTCAACAGGACAAAGGAGATGTTATCGACTTTAGGAGAACCCTCAGCACTCACATCTCTCCCCCCTGCCCCCGCCCCCAGCTTTATATCGACAGCTCAGTAGTGGGGACTGTGAGCAGTTTCAAACTCCTGGGGGGGAGTGCCCGGAGGAATACTCACCAGTACTGCTGGCTGGGTTCACGCAGTCCAATGTCAGGGGAGAGCAACTTCTGTATCAGTATGCGGATAATGCACACGAAGAGAATGAAGTTGATCTAGAGAGGGGAAAGCATGTTAGAACTGGGGACCCAGGAATGGTGTCCTATTAGCTGAGCCCTTATCTATAATCCCTAGCTGGCTGGGGCACTCAGTTCTGGAGGGGGGGTAAGAGAGGAGGTGGGGGGAAGAGGGGGGGAGAGAGGGGGTGAGAGGGAGAGGGGGAGGGGAAGAGAAGAGGGGGGAAGGGGGGGAAATAACATGTCAGTTTAGAGTTCTAATGAGATACCAACCTGAAACTTTCACTCAGTTTCTCAATGCTACTCGACCTGCTGGGTACTTTCCTCATTTTGTTTTAATTTCAGACTTTCACCATCTGCAGTATGCTTTTTCATAACATACAGCAGTACAGCACAATACAGGCCCTTCGGCCCACAACGTTGTGCCGATCTGTTACCCTACTTTTAGATCAATCCTACACTTCCTACTACATCGCACATATCCCCCCCATTTTTCTCATATCCTAACAATTTCTTATATGCCCCTAACGTATCTGCGTCTGCTACCATTCCAGGCTCTTACCAACCTCTGTGTAAAAAATCTATGTCTGAGACACCCCCTTAACTTTCCTTCACTCCACTTAAAGAGCTGTCCTCTGTGTTAGCTGTTGCCACCTGGGAAAGTGTCTCCTGCTCTCCACTCTGTCTTTGTTTTTAATGCTTTGCTTTGTACCTCAGTACATGTGACAACTTACCAAAATTAATTTGCCACATCTGTGCTGAAAACAATGCCAAATTAAACTCAGGGTCTTTTCCTAGTCCTGTGTCGCTCTTCAAAGGTTCTTAAGCAGCACTATTGTACCTGCTTCCCCCACTACCCCAGGTGCCCGTCACTAAGGGAAAGAAACCTCGCCCTGTTCACACTGTTCTTTGACTCCTACCAATGTGATCGGTACAGCACAGTTCAATTGTTTGTTCGTTACATGCCGTGTCTTATGAGGTGGCCCACCAGCGTCTTTCTGTCATCATTGTTCTTGGCAAGTTTTTTTACAGAAGTGGTTTGCCATTGCCTTCTTCTGGGCAGTGTCTTTACAAGACAGGTGACCCCAGCCATTATCAATTCTCTTCAGAGATTGTCTGCCTGGCGTCAGTGGTCGCATAACCAGGACTTATGATCTGCACCGGCAGTTCGTACCACCATCCACCACCTGCTCCCCCGGCTTCATGTGACCCTGATCGGGAAGCGTGGGGATAAGCAGCTGCCACACCTTGCCCAAGGTGACCTGCAGGCTAGCAGAGGGAAGGAATGCCTTACACCTCCTTTGGTAGAGACGTATCTTCACCCCACCACAGCACGATAGTATAGCATAAAGCTATCATAATACCAGAGACCCAGGTTCAGTTCAGTTGGCCAGTATAATTTTCTAGGCCCTTTCTCATCGTCTAAAGACTTATTCCCTACTTGCCACTCTGATTCCTGCGCTCAGATTCACGATGAGGGCTATGATAAACTTCTTAAAATGGGATTGACACCCTATACGTCCTGGTCCTCTGCTGATGCTGAGTTTCTAAATTCTTTAAAAGACAATCCAGATTGGGGTGCAGCTGCTGCACGAGCTCTTTTCAGAATGAAAAACATTCTGACTAAGCTTTCTGCCAGAAGGAGTTTCTGTGCTCCCCCCATGACAGTGTGCATTTCCTCCAGGGGTGCCGGTTTCCTCCCACATTCCAAAGGTATTCAGATTGGAGTTAGTGAGCTCTGGGCACGCTATGTTGCTGCTGGGAGAGTGGCAACACTTGCGGACTTCCACCAACAAACAGTCGGACTTTGTTGGTTGTTTGCCATATGTTTCGATGTACATGTGACAAGTAAAGTTAATCTTTTAAATGTCGTGTTTCCCCACACTACACGCGAGGTACCACCCCACTGCCCGCTTGCTGTGTCCAGCCCATCACAGGGAGTTTGCTTTGTGCTCGGTAGGCCATCCCTGTAGCCGTGCAGGATCAGCAGATTCCACCCCAGACACCCGGATTTAATACCCTCCCCCTCGCGCCCACCCCCCCCCAGCCACAATGACCCCTACGTCCTTACCAAGATAATCACAAGAATTGGGGCCCGTATGATCCACCAGAGGGACGAGTCATTGAGTTGCCAGCACCTGAGCAAAGAAAACAGAGACCATTTAGAATCAGGACGACCCACAAACAGAGAAAGCCCCAGACACCAATTTACCAGGTACACTCGCCAGAGGTCTCTATGGTACAGGCTGTTGGGCCCACATTGTACCGGCCTTTTGACCTACTCTAAGAGCAATCTAACCCTTCCCTTCTACACAGCCCTCCATTTTTCTAGCATCCCTGTGCCCATCAGATATTCCTTCACTGAGAGGGAGGTGAGTGTGGAATGAGCTGTCAGCACAAGTGGTGGACGTGGGGTCGATTTCGACATTAAAGAGAAGTTTGGATACATACATGAATGGGACGGTTATTGAGGGCTATGGTCTGGGTGCAGGTCAATGGGACCAGGCAGATCAATGGTTCGGCACACACTAGATGGGCCGAAGGGCCTGCTTCTGTACTAAGGTGTTCTATGAGTGTAAGAGTTTCTTTAATATCCCTGATGTGTTTGCCCCTACCACCACCCCGGCAGGGCACTCCACACACCCATCAGTCGCTGTGCAAAGAACTTACCCTCGACATCCCCTCTATACTTAGTAATCATAAATAAGCAATGTTCTCAATATTTATCATCTGTTTATTCATTTTAACATTTCTTCTTGTAGTATTTGCACAGTTTGTTGTTTTTGCACTCTGGTTGAACAGTTTATTTGTGCAGATTATTCTGTAGATGTATTGCATATGCCCACAAGAAAATGAACCTCATGGTGACATATGTATTTTGATAATAACATTTAATTTGAACCTTGAACTTTATACTCTGGTCTAATCACCTCAAACATATGCCCCTCCCCACCACATTAGCTATTGTTTGACCTGGGAAAGGTCTGTGGCTGTACACTTGCTTGATCCATGCCTCTTATCTGGTACACCTCTTTCAAGTCACCTGTCATCCTCTTTCACTCCAAAGAGAAAAGCCCCTAGCTCACTCAATCTATCCTCATCAGTCACATTCTCTAATCCAGAGAGCATCCTGCTAAATCTCCTCTGCATCCTCTCTTAAAGTTTCCCCGCCCTCCCTAAAATGAGGTGACCAGAAATGAGCACAACACTCAACGTATAGGCCATAACATATAGAAGCAGAAGTAGGCCACTTGGCCCATCGAGTCTGCCCCGCCATTCAATCCAATTCTTCCAGTCATCCCCACTCCCCTGCTTTCACCCCATACCCTTTGATGCCCTGGCTAATCAAGAACCTATCTATCTCTGCCTCAAATACGCCCAATGACGTGGCCTCCACAGCCACTCGTGGCAACAAATTCCACAGATTTACCTCCCTCTGACTAAAGTAATTTCTCCGCATCTCAATTCTAAATGGATGTCCTTCAATCCTGAAGTTGTGCCCTCTTGTCCTAGACTCCCCTACCATGGGAAGTAACTTTGCCATATCTAATCTGTTCAGGCCTTTTAACATTCGGAATGTTTCTATGAGATCCCCCCTCATTCTCCTGAACTCCCTGGAGCAGAGGAAGGCCGATGTGTGACCTACAGAGGTTCATAAAATATTGAGGAAGATAGATAAGATGAGCAGTCGATCCTTTCCCCAGGGTAGGAGAGGCAGACACCAGAGGGGAAAGATTGAGGAAGTATCTCAGGTGTTACTTTTTCCACACAGAGTGGTCAGGACGTGGAATGAGCAGTCAGAGGAAGTGGTCGAGGCAGGAACAATTAAGACATTTAAAAGGCGTTTGGGTAGGTACATGGATAGGAAGGGGGGTTCCTTGCAGGTGTTCATACTCCTTGAGAACTTCCT
The DNA here is from genome assembly GCF_963921235.1 of Mobula hypostoma. Lineage (NCBI taxonomy): Eukaryota > Metazoa > Chordata > Chondrichthyes > Myliobatiformes > Myliobatidae > Mobula > Mobula hypostoma. Next base: position 220,086,709 of record NC_086099.1, read on the forward strand.
CTCAGACTCTTCATTCCTTCTACTCCTTCCTCCCTGTTCAGCCTGGAGGCAGTCCCACATCCCACTCCCTCCCTCAAAGTAAATTTATTATCAAAGTACTGTGCACTCTAGATTTTTTACATGGTTTCAGATGGTATAGCCTCCACAGAGCCCTGATCTCAATATCACTGAGGCTGTCTAAGATTACCTGGAAAGGCAGAAGCAAGTGAGACAGCCAAAGTCTGCAGAAGAACTGTGGCAAGTTCTCCAAGATGCTTGGAACAACCTACTCGCCAATTTTCTGTTGAAACTGTATGACCCTGTACCCAAGAGAATTGATGGAGTTTTAAAGGCACCAAATACAGACTTTATTTAGTTTTTTACTGCTTACTGTTCCTTACAGTTAACTTTTTGATATTTAGAAACATTTCTTTGTTTTTGAAAGCACCTTCGCTTTACTGAATTTTTTTTACATGTGTCTAGGGGCTTTTGTACATTTCTATATGTTACCATATACTAGCTTAAGATTTATTTTCTTGCAGGCATTTACAGGAAAACATAAAATAGAATTTTATTTATATATTATTAATTTGGAGGTACAGCGTGCAATGGGCTGTTCCAGCTTTTCCAGCCACACTTCCCAGCAATCCCTGACAACCCCGATTTAATCATAACCAAATTACAATGACCAATTAACTTACCTGGTACATCTTTGGACTGTGGGAGCAACCCGGAGGACCCGGAAAAAACGCACACATTCCACAGAGAGGACGTACAGAGACTCCTTACAGATGATGCCAGGATTGACCTCCAAGCTCTGACGCCTGAACTGTAATAGTATCACGCTAACCACTATGCTACCATGCTCGTTAACGAAAAACTACACAGAGACAAAGACTGGCAAACCACCTACGTGCAAATAAAAAAAATAATAATACTGAAAGCAAGTCATAAAGAGTCCTTGAAAGTGAGTCTGTAGGTTGTGGAATCAGATCAGAGTTGTGGGTGAGCGAAGTTATGTAGATCAGTTCAGGAGCCTGATGGTTGAGGGGTAATAAGCACTGCTGTGGGACCCAAGGCTTCTGTACCTCCTGCCCGATGGCAGTAGTGAGACGAGAGCCTGGCCTGGATGGTGGGGGTCTTTGATGATGAATGCTGCTTGCTTGTGGCAGTGCTCCTTGCAAGTGTGCTTAGTGACGGGGTGGGCTTTGCCTCTGACGGACCGGGCTGTATCCACCTCTTTCTGGAGGCTTTTCCGTTCCTGGGCATTGGTGTTTCCATACCAGGCTGTGATACTATCAGTCAGATATTCTACACCAACACTCAGTGGTGTTGGGTAACGCAAACTTACCCATCCTTTTCAAAGTAGTATTTACTGAGGGACCAAGCGATGACAAACAGCAGTGGAAACCCTGTCAACGAATACAGTAGATATCACTCAGGACAAAGCAGTCACCTTATACAACTCCCAATCGACACCCGAGAAATACATTCCACCCCATCCCCCACCCTTTCTCCACCCCACAACAGCATACGCTGGTTGTTACACACCCCGTCTACAAAATACACTGCAGTTACTCACCCAGTCTTCTCCAGCAGCATCTTCCAAATGCATAGAGAGTCACACAACACTACAGCACAGAAACAGACCTTCGGCCCATCTAGCCTCTGCTGAACTGTTATTCTGCATAGTCCCAACGACCCATAGCTGTGCCATAGTTCTTCATACCACTCCCACCCGTGTACTCATCCAAACTCTCCTTAAGTGTTGGAATTGAACCCACATCCATCACTTCCGCTGGCAGCCCGTTCCACACTCTCACCACCCTCTGGGTGAAGATGTTCCCCCTCAGGTTCCCCTGAAATATTTCACTTCTCACCCTTAACCCATGACCTCTAATTCTAGTCTCACCCAACCTCAGTGGAAAATGTGTGCTTGCACTTACCCTATCTATATCCCGCATAATTTTGTATACCCCTATCAAATCTCCCCTCATTCTCCTACGCTCCAGGGAATAGGGTCCTAACCTACTCAACCTTTCCCTATAACTCAGGGTCCTCCAGTCCTGGCAACATCATTGTAAATTTTGTCTGCACTCTTTCAATCTCATTTATTTGTTTCCTGTACGTAGGTGTTCAAAACTGCACACAAAACTCCAAGGTAGATCTTATCAACGTCTTATACAACTTCTACATAACATCTCAACTCCAGTACTCAATACTTTGATTTATGAGGCCCAACATACCAAAGCTCTCTTTATGACCCTATCTCTCTGTGATACCACTTTGAAGAAATTAATGCATTACCAGATCCCTCTGCTCTACCACACTCCTCAGTTCCCTACTGCTCCTATCCTGGTTGGTCCTCTCAAAGTGCACCACATCACACCTGTCTGCATTAAACTCCATCTGCCATTTTCCCAGCTGATCCAAATCTTCGATAGTCTAACTCGCTGTTCACTATGCCCCCAATCTTGGCGTTATCTGCAAATTTACTGGTCCAGTTTACCACATTATCATCCAGGTTATTGTTATAGATGACAAACAGCAAAGCACCCAGCAATGATCTCTGCAGGGCATCACTTGTCACAGGCCTCCAGTCAGACAGGTACCTATCTACTACCACTCTCTGACTTCTTCTGTGAAGCCAATGTTGAATCCAATTTACTACTTCGTTTTGAAATGCCAAGGGACTGAACTTTGTGGACAGCAAGCTCTCAATCCCGGCTCTCCTACTCTAACCACACTGTAGGGACATCTTCATTAGAAGGACTGCAGTGGTTCAGGGAAGTGTCTCACCACCATCTTCAAGTACAATTAAGGATGTGTAATAAATGCTGGCAATCCTTAGATCACAGGAATAAATACTCAGTGGCCACTTTACTAGGTGCACTTGTACACCCGTTCATTAATGCAAATATCTGATCAGCCAATCACGTGGCAGCAAGTCAATGCATAAAAGCATTCAGACCAAACATCAAGAGGTTCAGACTAAACATCAGGATGGGGAAGAAATGTGACCTAAGTGATTTTGACCGAGGAATGATTGTTGGTGCCAGATGGGGTGGTTTGAGTATCTCAGAAACTCCTGGGACTTTCATGCACAATGGTGTGTACAGTTTACAGAGAATGGTGTGAAAAAAACATCCAGTGAGTGGCTGTTCTGTGGGTGAAAATGCCTTATTAATGAGAGAGGTCAGGGGAGAATGGCCAGACTGGTTCAAGCTGACAGGTAACTCAAATAACCACGTGTTACAACAGTGGTGTGCTGAACGCCCAACGTGAAGAACCTTGAAGTAGATGGGCTATAGCAGCAAAAGCCCAAAAACATAGACTCAGTGGTCACCTTATTGAGACTTCTGCACAGTGCTGTGTCTTGGTACATAACATAACAGTAAACCAATTCAGATTTAGGAGGTATCTAATAAATTGGCCACTGAATATATGCCAACCACACAAAATGCTGGAGGAACTCAGCAGGTCAGGCAGCATCTATGGAGGGGAGCAGTCGCTGTTTCAGGCTCAGACTCTTCTTCAGGACTGGAATAGAATCCAGAATAAGGTGGGGGAAGGGAAGGACTACAAGCGGACAAGCGATAGGTGAGACCAGGTGAGGAGGAAGGTAGGTGGTTGGGGGAGGGGTGATGAAGTGCGAAGCTGGGAGGTGAGAGGTGGAGGATGTTCCGCTAATTTCTAGTACTGGTAACTTCTCCCCAGCCCTCTCTTCTCTTTTTCCATTCCCCAACCTGGCTCCCCTCTTACCCCTTCTCTTCTCCTCACGTGCCCAGCACTTCCCCCGGTGCCTCTTTTCCTTCTCCTGCTCCCGTGGTCCACTCTCCTCTCTAATCAGATTGCTTATGGACCTCCTGTACAACAAAGGTGGCCTTGTTGGCTCTCAGTCTGCCTGAGATCACCCTGCACCTTATTTACCGACTTGCACTGCTGCACGTTCTCTGTAACTGAAACAATGGGCAGTGCCACCTCACTGCATGGAACGATCTGTCTGGACTGCATGTAGAAGCTTATGTAAAAGGGCAGTATCCGAGTATTGCCAACACTGCACTGTATTGCTGCCGCAAATAAACAAAACAACAAATTTCATGACAAATGTGAGCGATGATAAACCTGATTCTGATAAGGGTCTCCATTGTGGACTGAGGGTGGGAAGGGGGCAGGGAGAGGGGAATCATGGTCGGGAAAAGGGGAAGAGGGAGGGGAAGGGAAACACCAGAGAGACATTCTGTAACAATCAATAAACCAATTGTTTGGAATCAAACGACCTGGCTGCTGTATCAGCGTTGGGTGTGTCTGCACCCGCACTACCCCCCACCCGCCCTGGCACTCTTCCACTGCCATCTGTCCCACACACTTCCCGCGGTGACCCACACTCACCGTACTTTGCTCTGTCAGATTTTTTTTCCTTTTGTGCTACCTCAACGTAATTATGACTGGAAAGCATGTACAAGTTTCCAAAGTACATACAGCACTGTGAAAAAGTTTGAGGCAGATATATACAGCTTGGATGTATATAGTCTGTACTGTATTTGTCAACGTGGAGTGAAGAGCAAGTTTGTAAATCTGGCTGGAGCAAAGGATGTTGCGAATGGTGAGGGTGGAGTGCCGCAGGAGGGGTGTGGGACAGGTGGCAGAGAAGGAGTGCCAAGGACAGGAGTGTAGCGAGGGTGCAGACACACCCAGCCCTGAGACACCAGGCAAAATCATTTGATTCCAAGCAATTGGTTTTATTGATCTTTACAGACCATTACAAAATGTCCCTCTGGTGTTTCCTGCTCCTTCCCCCTTCCCTGACGATTTGGAAGAGGGGACTGAGTGTAGCGTAGCAAAATTTGCTGATGACACTAAACTGAGTAGAAAAGCAAATTGTACAGAGGATGTGGAGAGTCTGCAGAGGGATACAGACAGGTTAAGTAAGTGGGCCAAGGTCTGGCAGATGGAATACAATGTTGGTAAATGCGAGATCCTCCACTTTGGACAGAATAATAGAAGAGCAGATTATTATTTAAATGGTGAAATATTGCAGCATGCTGTTGTGCAGAGGGACTTGGAAGTGTTTTTTCATGAATTGCAAAAAGTTGGCTTGCAGGTGCCACAGGTTATTAAGAAGGCAAACGGAATGCTGGCCTTCATTGCCAGAGGGATTGAATTCAACAGCAGGGAGGTCATGCTGCAACTAATCAGGGTACTGGTGAGGGCACACCGGGAGTACTGTGTGCAGTTCTGGTCTCTGTACTCGAGGAAGGATATACTGGCTTTGGAGGCAGTGCAGAGGAGGTTCACCAGATTGATTCCAGGGATGAAGGAGTTAACCTATGAGGAGTGATTGAGTCGCCTGGGACTATATTCTCTGGAGCTCAGAAGAATGAGAGGGGATCTTATAGAAACATACAAAATTTTGAAAGGGATAGATAAGATAGAAGTAGGAAAGTTGTTTTCATTGGTAGGTGAGACTAGAACTAGGGGACATTACCTCAGGATTCAGGGGAGAAGATTTAGGACGGAGATGAGGAGAAACTGCTTTTCCCAGAGAGTGGTGAATCTATGGAATTCTCTGCCCAGGGAAGCAGTTGAGGTTTCCTCACTAAATATATTAAGAAACAGTTAGATAGTTTTTTACATAGTAAGGGAATTAAGGGTTATGGGGAAAAGGCAGGTAGGTGGAGCTGAGTTTACAGACAGATCAGCCATGATCTTATTGAATGGCAGGGCAGGCTCGATGGGCCGGATGGCCGACTCCTGCTCCTATTTCCTATGTTCTTATGTTCTTCCCCTTTTCCCAACCATGATTCCCCTCTCCCTGCCCCCTTCCCACTCTCAGTCTACAACAGAGACCCATATCAGAATCAGGTTTATCATCACTCACACGTCATGAAATTTGCTTTTTTTTGTAGCGACGGTACAGTGCAATATATAAAATTACTACAGTACTGTGTTAAAGTCTTAGGCACCCTAGCTCCATATATGTGTCTGAGACTTTTGCACAGTGCTCTATCTTGGTACATAAAATAACAGTAAACCAATTCAGATTTAGGATTAATTTAGGTGAGTTTTATTTGTCACATGTACGTCAAACATACAGTGAAATGTAGCATTTGCCTCAATAACCAGTCACAGTGTTATGCTGAGGGCAGTCTGCAAGTGATGCCCGCGTAGCATGCCCACAACTTACTGACAGTAACCCGTTCGCCCTTGGAGTGTGGGAGGGAACTGGAGCACCCGGAGGAACTCCACGTGGTCACCGGGAGAGTTACGAACTCCTTACAGACAGCGGCGGGAATTGAACCCGGATTGGTGACCGACGGCACAGTAACAGTGTTACACTGATCGCTATGCTACTGTGCCATCCTTGACGACAATTACAATCCCTGAAGGTGGCAGAGAAACGTAGCGTTTAGCATAACACTCGTTCAGCGTCAGCGACTCGAGTTCGATTGCACTGCTGTGAGGCGTTGGCATGTTCTCCCCATGACTACGTGGGCTTTCTCTGGGTGCTCCGGTTTCCTGCCACATTCCAAAGGTGCACCCGTTAGTAGGTCACGTAATCACGTGGGTGTCTGTGGCCAGCATGGGCCAGCTACTGAGCTGTGTCTTTAAATAAAATGCAAAGGAGACCCAGTGTAATCCAGTGACAGAGACAAATGCGTCTGTAGACGTCCATACCTACCCCAGCCAAGGAGCATGTACCGGCGGAAGTACTTCCTCTCCGAGAAGGAAATGACCAGCAGAGTGTGCAAGTACAGGCCCTCCACCAGCAGCCAGAAGTTATGTGCCATGATGCAGTAATGGAGAAGGACCATCACAGCTTTACAGCCAGTCTGGAGGCAGAAGTAGGAGGGTGTTACAGTGGAACTTAAATAGTTAATTGCAAGTGCATACACACACACACACACACACACACACACACACACACACACACGCACACACGCGCACACGCGCACACGCGCACACACGCACACACACACGGCATTGGAGAGGGTCCAAAGGAAGTTCATGAGAACGTTTCCAGGACTGAAAAGGTTACTGCATGAGGAATGTGTGATAGATCTGGCCCTGCAATCGCGGGAGTTTACAAGAATGTGGGGCGGGGCGGGGTGAAATCTCATTAAAACCTATTGAATATTAAAAGACCTAGGTAGATCAATGGGTGGTGGGGTGGAGATACGTCTCTACCAAAGGAGGTGTAAGGTGCTCCTTCCCTCTGTTAGCCTGCAGGCCACCCTCGGGCAAGGAGTAGCACCAGCTTAGCCCCACCCTTTCCGATCAGGGTCACGTGAAGCCATGGGAACAGGTGGTGGATGGTCGTATGAGCAGCCGGTGTAGATCACCAGTCCTGGTTGTGCGACCACTGACACCAGGCAGACAATCTCTGAAGAGTATTGATAATGGCCGCGGTCACCTGCCTTGTAAAGACACTGCCCAGAAGAAGGTAATGGAAAACCACGTCTGTAGAAAAATTTGCCCAGAACAATTTTGGTCATGGATAGAGAAAAGAGCAAAAACAATAGCATAAAGGGGGTCTTCCCAAAGGCTGATTAGAGACAGATAGAAGACCATGATTGCCCATGACACGGCACATATTGAGGGGCAGTGCAAATTTATGATGGCGCTAAATGGCAACACCTTTGCTTGCATCTTCAGAAACAGCTCTATTTCTATCTTTGATATCTCTTTTTTTTCCCCTTTTCAAGGTTCTTTTGAAGACCCTGACCTGGAGTTACACCCTGACTTCAGTTCTTTGTGGGAATGGGACCAGTTCTCAGGGTCTCACGACTGATCGCTTTTTGATATCCCAAGGATGCAGCCTGGAAAACTAGTGTGGCTTCAGGGTGCTGGATTTTCGTGGCTCTGGAGATGGGATGATTCTAGACTGGTGCCCCTGAATGAGGTGTCGCGGGAGAAATGGAGACATCTCTTTTTCCCTTATTAGGGGGAGAGAGAGAGCCTGTGGTATGTCGAATTACTGGGTGGACAAGTAATCTTTGGGTACTGCAAGTCTGTCTCTTTAATCATAGTTTATTGATCCCGGGGAAAATTGGTTTTCGTTACAGTTACACCATAAATAATTAAATAGTAATAAAACCATAAATAGTTAAATAGTAATATGTAAATTATGCCAGGAAATAAGTCCAGGACCAGCCTATTGGCTCAAGGTGTCTGACCCTCCAAGGGAGGAGTTGTAAAGTTTGATGGCCACAGGCAGGAATGACTTCCTATGATGCTCTGTGTTGCATCTTGGTGGAGATGATGCTTTGCTGCACGCTTGAGTGCTCAGTGGAGGGCAATGATGCTTTTTTGCTGGTGGGGGAGGGGGGTTATTGCCTTGCTGCTGTTTGTGCGTGGGAGGGGGAGCTGGGGAGTGGCTTTAGGGTTCTAACACTTAACTGCCATTCATTCTTTGGGACACTCCTGTTTTTGTGGATATTTGTGAAGAAAAAGAATTTCAGGATGTATATTGTAAACATTTCTGACATTAGATGTACCTTTTGATCATTGTCTACCTGTGCTGCATTTCCCCTGCAACTCTAACTCTATATTTTGCATTTTTTTTTTTCCTTTTGTACTATTTTGAACCAAGGCATTAGTGAGATTTGGTTGCAGGAAGGGCAGGACTGGCAGCTCAATATTCCAGGATTCCGTTGTTTTAGACATGACAGAGTGGGAGGGATTAAAGAAGGAGGGGTGGCCTTACTAGTTAAGAAAAATATCATGGTTGTGCTCAGTCAGGACAGACTAGAGAACGTGTCTAGTGAGGCGTCATGGGTGGAACTGAGAAATGAGAAAGGTATGACCACATTAATGGGGCTATATTACAGACCACCCGACAGTCTGAGGGATTTAGAGGAAAACATTTGTAGAGAGAGTGTACAGACTATTGCAAGAAACATAAGGATGTTATAGTTGGTGATCTTAACTTTCCACATATTGACTGGGAATCCCATACTGTAAAAGGACTAGATGTGATAGAGTTTGTCTAATGTGTTCAAGGAAGTTTCCTTAATCAGTACGTAGAAGTCCCAACCAGAGAGTGTGTGATAATGGATCTGCTATTAGGGAACGAGACAGGACAGGTGACAGAAGTTTGTGTGGGGGAACACTTTGCATCTGATGATCATAATGTCATTAGTGTCAAGGAAAAAGATAGGTGTGGTCCTCGGGTAGAGGTTCTAAATTGGAAAAAGGCCAATTTTGCTGATAACAGAAAAAATCTGGCAGGTGTGGATTGGGACAGGCTGTTTTCTGCCAAATGTGTACTTAGTAAGTGAGAGGCCTTCAAAAGAGAATTTGAGACTACAAAGCTTGTGTGTGCCTGTCAGAATAAAAGGTAAGGTTAACAAGTATAGGGAACCTTGGTTTTTAAGAGATATTGAGGTTCTGGTTAGGAGAAAAAGAAAGGAGGTGCATAGCAGGGATAGGCAAGTATGAACAAATGAGGTGCTTATGATGTACAAGAAATGCAAAAGAACACTCAAGAAAGAAATCAGGAAGGCTAAAAGATGACAGAAAGCTGCCCAGAAGTCAAGATGAAGGAGAATCCCAAGAGATTCTACAGAGATGTTAAGAGCAAAAGGGTTTCAAGGGACAAAATTGGTCCTCTGGAAGATCAGAATGGCAATGTATGGAGCCAAAAGAGATAGGGGCAATCTTAAATACAAACATTTTATATCTGTATTTATTCAGGAGATGGACACAGTGTCTATAGAAGTGGGGCAAAACAGCATCAACTTCATGGACCCTGTACAGATTAGAGGAGGATGTGTTCGCTGTCGTGAGGCAAATCATGTGGATAGCCAGAATCTGTCTCCCTATCTGCTCCTCAATATCCCTGTTACTATTAGAGGGTCTATAAAAACACCCAGTAGAGTTATTGCTCCTGTCCTGTTTCTGACTTCCACCCACACTGACTCAGTAGACCATACCTCCATGTCTTCCTCCTTTTCTGCAGCCATGACACTATCCCTAATTAGCAAAGCCACACCCCCATCTTTTTTCCCCGTCCTCTGTTCTTTTTGAAACACCTAAAGCCTAGCACATTCAGCAGCCATTCCCGTTCCTGAGACATCCGAGTCTCTGTAATGGCCACAACGTCACACTGGCCTTCATAAATCAATGTATTGAGTACAGGAGATGGGATGTTATGTTGAAGTTGTATAAGATGTTGGTGAGGCCTAATTTGGAGTATTGTGTGCAGTTTTGGTCACCTACCTACAGGAAAGATGTAAACAAGATTGAAAGAGCACAGAGAAAATTTACAAGGATGTTGCTGGGACTGGAGGATTGAGTTACAACTAAAGATTGAATAGGTTAGGACTTTATTCCTTGGAACGTCGAAGACTGTGAGGAGATTTGATAGGTGTATTATGAGGTGTATAGATTGGGTAAATGCAAGTAGGCTTTGTCTACAGAGATTGGGTGCGACTACAATCAGAAGTCATGGGTTAAGGGTGAAAGGTTATTTCTTTGGCAGTTTGAATGGGACACGACTGCGCAAGTGCGTGGAGGTCAGCCAGTGAGAACAGCGGGAAGAGTTTAAAAGTGAGCAGAATTGAAAGGTAATGGTTATTTCTTTGGCAGTTTGAACGGGGCACGACTGCACAAGCGCGTGGAGGCTGGCCAGTGAGAACAGTGAGAAGAGTTTAAAAAGAAGACAGATTTACAGAGCAGGCGACGGAGTAGTGGGAGACAGAGTAGGAAGGCTTTGGCTCAACGGTGCTTCGCAATAGAGGGTCGAGGCCAGGTAGGTTATCTGTTTAAAATAAAGACAGAGATTATACGTGTGAGGCCAGTTTTCTGTGCTCAGTGTCACATGTGGGAAGTCCTAGAGACTCCTGGACGACCACATCTGCACCAGGTGCGTCGAGCTGCAGCTCCTTAGAGACCGCGTTAGGGAACTGGAGCTGCAGCTCAATGACTTTCGTCTGGTCAGGGAGAGTGAGGAGGCGATAGAGAGGAGCTATAGGCAGGTAGTCATCCTGGGACCACAGGAGACAGAGAAGTGGGTAACATCGGGAGAGGGAAGGGCAAAAAGCAGGTGCTAGAGAGTACCCCAGTGGCTGTCCCCCTTAAAAATAAGTATTCCTGTTTGAGTACTGTTAGGGGGGGACAGCCTACCTGGGGGAAGCAACAGTATAGAGTTGCCTGGTACACAGTCTGGCCCTGTGGCTCAGAAGGGTAGGGAAAGGAAGAGGAAGGCAGTAGTGATAGGGGACTCTATAGTTAGGGGGTCAAATAGGCGATTCTGTGGACACAGGAAAGAAACGCAGATGGTAGTTTGCCTCCCAGGTGCCAGGGTCTGGGATGTTTCTGATCGCATCCATGATATCTTGAAATGGGAAGGAGAACAGCCAGAGGTCATGGTACATATTGGTACCAATGACATAGGTAGGAAAAGGGAGGATATCCTGAAAACAGACTACAGGGAGTTAGGAAAGAAGTTGAGAAGCAGGACCGCAAAGGTAGTAATCTCGGGATTACTGCCTGTGCCACATGACAGTGAGTATAGGAATAGAATGAGGTGAGGATAAATGTGTGGCTGCGGGATTGGAGCAGGGGCAGGGATTCAGATTTCTGGATTATTGGGACCTCTGTTGGGGAGGTGTGACCTGTACAAAAACGACGGGTTGCACTTGAATCCGAGGGGGACCAATATCCTGGCAGGGAGGTTTGCTAAGGCTACTGGGGAGAGTTTAAACTAGAATTGCTGGGGGAAGGGAACCGAACTGAAGTGACGGAGGAAAGGGAGGTTGGCTCACGAATAGAGAAAGTTTGCAGACAGTGCAAAAGGGAGGATAGGCAGGTGATAGAGAAGGGACACACTCAGACCAATGATTTGAGATGTGTCTATTTTAATGCGAGGAGTATCATGAATAAAGCGGATGAGCTTAGAGCATGGATCAGCACTTGGAGCTATGATGTTGTGGCCATTACAGAGACTTAGATGGTGCAGTGGCAGGAATGGCGACTTCAAGTGCCAGGCTTTAGATGTTTCAGAAAGGACAGGGAGGGAGGCAAAAGAGGTGGAGGCGTGGCACTGTTGATCAGAGATGGTGTCACGGCTGCAGAAAAGGAGGAAGTCATGGAAGGGTTGTCTACAGAGTCTCTGTGGGTGGAAGTTAGGAATAGGAAGGGGTCAATAACTCTACTGGGTGTTTTTTATAGACCACCCAATAGTAACAGGGACATCAAGGAGCAGATAAGGAGACAGATTCTGGAAAGGAGTAATAATAACAGGGTTGTTGTGGTGGGAGATTTTAATTTCCCAAATATTGATTGGCATCTCCCTACAGTGAGGGGTTTAGATGGGGTGGAGTTAGTTAGGTGTGTTCAGGAAGGTTTCTTGACACAATATATAGATAAGCCTACAAGAGGAGAGGTTGTACTTGATCTGGTATTGGGAAATGAACCTGGTCAGGTGTCAGGTCTCTCAGTGGGAGAGCATTTTGGAGATAGTGATCACAATTCTATCTCCTTTACCATAGCATTGGAGAGGGATAGGAACAGACAAGTTAGGGAAATGTTTAATTGGAGTAAGGGGAACTATGAGGCTATTAAGCAGGAACTTGGAAGCATAAATTGGAAACAGATATTCTTAGGGAAACTTACCGAAGAAATGTGGCAAATGTTCATGGGATATTTGCGTGGGGTTGAGTAGGTACGTTCCAATGAGACATGGAAAGGATGGTAGGGTATAAGATCCGTGGTGTACAAAGGCTGTTGTAAATCCAGTCAAGAAGAGCTTACGAAAGGTTCAATAAACTAGGTAATGATATAGAATCTAGAAGATTATAAGGCTAGCAGGAAGGAGCTTAAGAATGAAATTAGGAGAGCCAGAAGGGGCCATGAGAAGGCCTTGGTGGACAGGAGTAAGGAAAACCCCAAGGCATTCTACAAGTATGTGAAGAGCAAGAGGATAAGATGTGAGAGAATAGGACCAATCAAGTGTGACAGTGGAAAAGTGTGTATGGAACCAGAGGAAATAGCGGAGGTACTTAATGAATACTTTGCTTCAGTATTCGCTACGGAAAAGGATCTTGGCGATTGTAGGGATGGCTTGCAGTGGACTGAAAAGCTTGAGAATGTAGATATTAAGGAAGAGGATGTGTTGAAGCTTTTGGAAAGCATCAAGTTGGATAAGTCACTGGGACTGGATGGGATGTACCCCAGGCTACTGTGGGAAGCGAGGGAGGAGATTGCTGAGCCTCTGGCAATGATCTTTACATCATTAATGAGGATGGGAAAGGTTCCGGAGGATTGGAGGCTTGTGGATGTTGTTCCCTTATTCAAGAAAAGGAGTAGAGATAGCCCAGGAAATTATAGATCAGTGAGTCTTACTTCAGTGGTTGGTAAGTTGATGGAGAAGATCCTGAGATTTTTGAACATTTGGAGAGGCATAATATGATTAGATATAGTCAGCGTGGCTTTGTGAAAGGCAGATCATGCCTTACGAGCCTGATTGAATTTTTTGCACAAGGATGAAGGTAGAGTCGTAGATGTAGTGTATATGGATTTTAGCAAGGCATTTGATAAAGTACCCCATGCAAGGCTCATTGAGAAAGTAAAGAGACATGGAATCCAAGGGGACATTGCTTTGTGGATCCAGAACTGCCTTGCCCTCAGAAGGCAAAGAGCGGTTGTAGACAGGTCATATTCTTCATGGAGGTTGGTGACCAGTGGTGTGCTTCAGGGATCTGTTCTGGGATCCTTCTCTTTGTGATTTTTAATAATGACCTGGATGAGGAAGTGGAGGGATGGGTTAATACATTTGCTGATGACACAAAGGTTGGGTGTGTTGTGGATAGTGTGGAGGGCTGTCAGAGGTTACAGCAGGACATTGATAGGATGCAAAACTGGACTGAAAAGTGGCAGATGGAGTTCAACACAGACAAGTGTGAAGTGGTTCATTTTTGTAGGTCAAATATGATGGCAGAATATAGTATTAATGGCAAGACTCTTGGCAGTGTGGAGGATCAGATGGACCTTGGGGTCCGGGTCCATTGGACACTCAAAGCTGCTACACAGGTTGACTCTGTGGTTAAGAAGGCATACGGTGCATTGGCCTTCATCAATCATGGGATTGAGTTTAAGAGCCGAGAGGTAATGTTGCAGCTAGTTTTATGTTCTCCCTGTGACTGCTTGGGTTTCCCCAGCTGCTCTGGTTTCCTCCCACAATCCAAAGACGTACTGGTTAGTAGTTTAATTAGCCACATGGGGGTAATTGGGTGGTGTGGTCTCGATGGGCCGAAGGGCCTGCTATTGTACTGTATCTCTAAATAAAATAAAATATATAGAAAAAATGCAGGAAGATAAAGTATAAAATATAATATAAAATAAATTATTTTCTCAAGACTTTGACTGTATATTCTGGACCCAAGTCTCTTTGGTTAAATCCTAGGTACTTCAAAGACATCACGGTGTGGCCAGTGGTTGCTTCAGGAGAACTTCCATTGAGATCATGAGGTGGAAAAAGGGGAACACTTCAGGGACGGGATCAGGTCAGGAATTTTCCTTAGAATTAGCACTGGCTTGACGCAGAAGTATTCCCACTTAAAGGCATGCTCTCTTCTAAAGAAGTGGGAAATGTGGTTTGACAGGAAGGCAGTGTTTCTGTACTTACCTTTGAAACGGAGCAGTCCGATTCAAAGTCTTCAAACAGAATCCGGTCCTTGACAAAGACAGAAATGGCCTTCAGGATGAACGACAAAAAGAGGTTCATGTGGATATAATTCCGGGTGCAGCGTAACTTCCTGCAGAAAGACGAAAGTGGAATTGTAAATCAGATAGCGCATAGGCTCAGCATTCCTCCTGTACCTAACGAAGTGGTCACTGAGTGGCTCGTGGTCTTTTGTTGCGGTAGCCCATCCATTTCAAGGTCCACAGAGTTCAGAGATGCTCGTCTGCACGCCACTGTTGTAACACGGGGTTATTTGGGTTACTGTTGCCTTCCTGTCAGCTTGAACCAGTCTGACCAGAGGGCGTCTGATCTCTCTCATTAATGAGGTGTTTTCACCCACAAATGTTTTTTGTTTTTAGCACCCACAGCGCCAATCTGCTAATTAAATTTGCTGATGATACTACATTGACTGGTCTAATCTCAAACAATAACAAGGTGGCCTACAGAGAAAACGTCATCACCCTGACAACTTCTCCCTCAATGTTACAAAAACAAAGGAGCTGGTTGTGGACTACAGGAGGAATGGAGACAGGCTAACCTCTGTTGACATCAATGGATCTGGGGTTGAGAGGGTAAACAGTTTTAAGTTCCTCAGCATCCACATCACTGAGGATCTCATGTGGTCTGTACATATCGGCTGTGTGATGAAAAAAGCACAACAGTGCCTCTTTCACCTCAGACAGCTGAGGTTTGGTATGGGCCCCCTAATTCTAAGAACTTTCTACAGAGCATCCTGACTGGCTGCATCACTGCCTGGTAGGGGAACTGTACTTCCCTCAATTGCAGGACTCTGCAGAGAGTGGTGCGGACAGCCCAGCATGTCTGTGGATGTGAACTTCCCACTATTCAGGACATTTACAGAGACAGGTGTGTAAAAAGGGCCCGAAGGATCATTGGGGACCCGAGTCACCCCAACCACAAACTGTTCCAGCTGCTACCATCCGGGAAACGGTACCGCAGCATAAAAACCAGGACCAACAGGCTCCGGGACAGCTTCTTCCACCAGGCCATCAGACTGATTAATTCACGCTGATACAACTGTATGTCTATGCTATATTGACTGTCCTGCTGTACATACTATTTACTACAAATTACTATAAATTGCACATTCAGATGGAGATGTAAAGAGCTTTACTCCTCATGTATGTGAAGGATGTAAGTAATCAAGTGAATTCAGTTCAATTCTCTGTAAACTCCAGAGACCATTGTACGTGAAAGTCCAGCAGATCAGCAGTTTCTTCGATACTGAAACCACCCTGTTGGGCAGCAACCATCATTCCACAGTCAGGGTCACCTGGATCATATTTTTCCCTCATTGTGATGTTTGGTCGAAAATAACCTCTAGACCATATATAAAGGGGCACCAAATAAAGCTACCACTGGGTGCAGAAACTACAGACAAATGGAAGTTCATTGTCACAGCGTTAAAGACTGATGATCGTCAGCTTGCCCACACTGCTCACTACTCTTGATGGAAGAGATTAATCAAGTTCATTTGTCACATGTACATCGCAACATACTGCAAAATGAATCATTTGCATCAACGCCCACGGTCCGAGCAGTGCTGTGGATGGCTTCCGGCACCAACATGTTACGCTCACAATTACTATCCCTAATCCCAAGACCATACGACGTAGGCCTTTTGGCCCATAGATTCTGTTCCATCATTCCATCATGGCTGATTTATTATCCCTCTCAACCCCGTTCTCTGGCCTTCTCCCCGTCACCTGTATGTCTTTGGACTGTGGGAGGAAACCAGAGCACGTGGAGGAAACCCACTCGGTCACAGGGTACAAACTCCTGACAGACGGCGGTGGGAGTTGAATACCGATCGCTGATCGCTGGCGCAGTAAATCATTTTGCTAATGCTACGCTACCACGCCACCCAGTGCTAAATCAGTAAGAAGTGAGCACCAGAATACAACTTCGTACCATAAAGCCTACCCGGGTAGCCAGCCAGCCCAGCCCAGCCCTGTTACCTTCTCTATCTCTGCAATGTTTGCAAGTACCCAGATCTACACCAGCTGTCTGTAACTACCCCACTCTCTGCGGACACACATTTCTGACACACAACGTAAGCTGACTGTAACTTCACCCAGTCTCACTCTGACAAACTGTCCCCCCTCTGAGCCCTGCCCCACTCTCCAAGTCTTGCTTCCTCCCACTGCCACTCCTCTGAGCCCTGTGTCTTCAACAGCCCTGCCCCACTCTTTACTCACTGCCCCCTCCGAGTCCTGTCCCATGGATCCCTCCCCGAGCCCTGCTCCGCTCCGCTCACAGCTCCCTCCATGAGCCTATCCACTCCACACACACTAATGACAGCCCTGCCTAAAACACTTGATCCCAGATCATTTAAAAAAAGGGAATCGTATGACTTACACAGATTCTATTGCTCATTCCATTATCTCCATGGTAGGAGTGCAAAAAGAACCCCTTCACAACCGCCACCTCCAGTCTGATTCCACATCCCACACATCCCACTGCTGGTTTTGTTACCCTACCAGCCACAAGCTTTCGATTACATTCCAGTAATGGTTCCCACCTGCACTGCCCTCTGGGTGGAATGAATTATCATCTTATCTCTGATCCTTTTTCCATTCACCATTGAGACCAGCTGCATCAAAGACTCAAAGTACAATTCACCGTCTGATACAGGAATTGCAAGGCATCTGACAGCACGATCCTATAAAGGATTGAGAGGATTGCTGAGAGGATCATTGGGGTCTCTCTTGCACCCATCCGAGATATCTATCAGGAGTGCTGATCTCCCATCTGTCCAACAATCTCTTTGACCCCTACCATCAGGCAGGAATTACCATACTAATAGGGTTCTGAAATAGGTGGTAGTAGAGATTGTGGAGGCAGTGCTAATACTCTTTCAAAAATCATTGGACTCTGGCATGGTGCCAGAAGACTGGAAAATTGCAAATGTCACTCCACTCTTTAAGAAAGGAGGAAGGCAGCAGAAAGGAAATTATAGACCAGCTAGCCTGACCTCAGTGGTTGGGAAGATGCTGAGGTCAATTGTTAAGGATGAGGTGATGGAGTACTTGGTGACACAGGACAAGATAGTACAAAGTCAGCATGGTTTCCTTTAGGGAAAATCCTGCCTGACAAACCTGTTGGGATTCTTTGAGAAGATTACAAGTAGGATTGATAAAGGGGATGCAGTGGATGTTGTATATTTGGACTTTCAGAAGGCCTTTGACAAGGTGCCACACATGAGGCTGCTTACCAAGTTAAGAGCCCGTGGTATTACAGGAAAGTTACTAACATGGTTAGAGCATTGGTTGATTGACAGGAGGCAGCGAGTGGGAATAAAAGGATCACTTTTCCAGTTGGCTGTCAGTGACTAGTGGTGTTCTGCAGCGGTCGGTGTTGGGACCACTTCTTTTTATGCTGTATATAAATGATTTAGATGATGGAATAGTTGGCTTTGTTGCCAAGTTTGCGGATGATATGAAGATTGGTGGAGGGGCAGGTAGTGTTGAGGAAACAGGTAGGATGCAGAAGGACTTAGACATTAAGAGAACTGGCAAGAAAGTGGCAAATGAAATATAATGTTGGCAAATGCATGGTCATGCACTTTGGTAGTAGAAATAAATGTGCGGACTATTTTCTAAAGGAGGAAATCCAAAAATCTGAGATGCAAATGGACTTGGGAGTCCTTGTGCAGAACAACCTAAAGGTTAACTTGCAGCTTGAGTCGGTGGTGAGGAAGACAAATGCTATGTTAGCATTCATTTCAACAGGTCTAGAATACAAGAGCAGGGATGTGATGCTGAGGCTTTATAAGGCACTGGTGAGGCCTCACCTTGAGAATTGTGAACAATTTTGGACCCTTCATCTTAGAAAAGATGTGCTGACATTGGAGAGGGTCCAGAGGAGGTTCACAAGGATGATTCCAGTAATGAAGAACATTTGATGGCTCTGGGTCTGTACTTGCTGGAATTCAGAAGTTTGATGGGGGATCACATTGAAACCTTTTGAATGTTGAAAGGCCTAGACAGAGTAGATGTGGAAAGGATGATTCGCATGGTGGGGGAATCTAAGACAAGAGGGCACAGACTCAGGATAGAGGGGCATTCATTTAAAACCCAGATGCGGAGAAATTTCTTAAGCCAATGGGTGGTGAATTTGTGGAATTTGTTACCAGAGGCAGCTGTGGAGGCCAGGTTGTTGCGTGTATTTAAGGCAGAGATTGATAGGTTCTTGATTGGACACGGCATCAAAGGTTACGGGGAGAAGGCTGGGAGTGGGGCTGAGGAGGGGAAAATGGATCAGCCATGATTGAATGGCGGAGCAGACTCGATGGGCCAAATGGCCTAATTCTGCTACTATGTCTTATGGTCTTATTTGGGGCAAGGACAATTAGCTTCTTCCCCCAGACCGTGAGACTACTGAACTCCCTGTCACCACCCAGGTCTCCTCAGGCATAAAGCATCGATAGCATTATACTGTTTACATTTTAACGTGTGTTGTAAATGCACCTCACACCAAATGTCAGTTCCCTGGAATACAGTACAGTGTAAAATAGCCAGGGTGCCTTAGACCTGTGCTCAGAACTGCAGTAATTTTATGTATTCCACTGTACTGCTGCCACACAAAAAAATTTCATATGTGAGTGATGATAAGCCTCATTCTGATATAGATGTCTATTGAGAACGGAGAGTGGGAAGGGGGCAGGGAGAAGGGAATCATGGTTGGGAAAAGGGGAAGGGAGAGGGGAGGGGGCGGGAAGCACCAGAGAGACATTCTGTAATGATCAATAAACCAATTGATGGAATCAAGTGACCTCTCCTGGTGTCTCAGGGCTGGGTGTGTTTGCTATCCTCTCACCCTCGGCCCTCCTCCTCTGTCACCCGTCCCGCACCCTGCCACCCTCGCCATTCCCAACATCCTTTGCTCCCGCCAGAGTTACACACTCGCTCTCCGCTCCACATTGATAAATACAGTACCGTGCAAAAATCTTTGGCCCCCGAGCCATTTACAGGTTCCTAAGAATTTAGCACAGTACTGTAACTCACACACAACACAGGAGATAATATTACCATAAATATTCCACACACACGCCCTGAAAGCACACATCACAAGACTCAAGGTCAGCTTCGAACCCACTGTTACAAGTCTACTGTCACTGAACCTACTGTGAGATAAGATGGGACTCCTGATCTCACAGTCTACCCTATTAAGTTCTTTCACCTCACTGTCTTTCTGCACTGCACTCTCTGTAGCTGTAACATTTTATTGCTTTTCCCTGTACCACCCTGCTCTGCTGATGTAATGAATTGGATAGAATGCAAAACTAAGTTTTTTTTTCCAATGTAGCCCAGTACATGTGACAATAAGAAACCAATTTACCATTTACCTGCAATGTTTGGGTATATGGGGTGTCCAGGGAGGGGTAGCACTTCTGGTGGGGGTCTTGCTGTGCCCGTTCTGGGGCAGTTCACTCACTTTTGGTCCCCACCGGACACTCAGCTTTTCACCTGTGACTCCAAGTAGCTGTTTGCGTGCGACAGTGGCCACACCCCTGCTCGCTTCGACGGATGGGCTAAACCAGGTGAGGATAGCCGGTGAGCCCCATACCCTAGTGAGAGAGGGCCTACCACGTAAAGTCAGCCCCGGTATACTGGGTGGATGAGGTTTACAGTGAGATCTAACAGAAAGAGATTCTGCAACGCTCTTTGAGAGTATGACAAGGCACAGAGAATAAGTCATGGTCAACCACTACAACCAAGGAAAACCCCAGTTGTGTTGACTGCTCGTATCTCTGGAACCGGAATTTGAGGTCGAGGGAGTGGAACTACCCCAGTATGATGGTTTTATCTATGTCAAAACTCTCCTGCACAGGCTTCAAAGTCACCGTCAGATAGGACAGACAACCCACTCAGCCACTCGAACATTGGTGAAGAACTCCATCGGGGGCCGTGGAGAAACAAATGAATAAACACAAGAGCTTCTGCAGATGCAGACACTGGAAATCCAGAGCAACACACACAAAATGCTGGAGCAACTCAGTCAGGCAGCATCAGTTTGGAGGAGCAACATCTCATATTCCACTGGGCTAGCCTCCAATCCGATGGCATGAACACTAATTTCTCTAGCTTACAATAATTCCTCTCCTTCCCCCCTCCCTTTACCATTACCCACTCTGGCCCCCATCTTGTATCTTCCCCTCACCTGCCTATCAACTCCCCTTTGAGAGACTCCTCCTGCCCTTTCTTTCGTGGTTCAGTCTCCTCTCCAGTTAGATTCCTTCTTCTACCTATCACCTTCCAGCTTCTCACTTCATTCCCCTCCCCACCGAGCTGACTTCAGCTATCACCTTCTGGCCTGTACTCCTTTCCCTCACCTTCCTTCTTACTCTGGTTTCTTCCCCCTTCCTTTTTTTTTGCTCTAATGAAGGGTTTCAGCCTGAAATGTCAACTGTTTATTCCTTTCCGTGGATGCTACCTGACCTGCTGAGTCCCTCCTGAATTGTGAGTGTGTTGCTTGAGAGAAGAACGAACTCGTGCATTGCCTTTCATTGGCCTCGGGTCTCAAACTGGTCCAGGGAGCATACCTAAAGATCTGCTTTGGGTGTGGTGGAACTGTGCCCAAGACAAAGCCATTGACGTCCTACCTGAAGGTGCAAAGGATGACCATAGCCACGGTCAGGGAGACGAGGGACAAGCTGTGCCCAATGGTGTAACTTGTCATCACCGCTCTGTAGAACTGTTTCTGAGGGGTAGAAGAAACACTCTCATCATTAATGCTGTCCCTCACACACATCCACAAATAAAATCCATCTTGATCCCGCTCAGCCCCAGAACTTTTGACCCCCTTTACTAATGAAGAACCTATCAAACTCCATCTTAAATATACCCAATACAATGACTTGGTTTCAGCGACCATCCGTGGCAATGAATTCCACAGATTCACCACCCTCTGGCAAGAGAAATTCCTCCTCATCTCTGTCTAAAGGGATGTTCTTCTATTCTGAAGCTGTGCCCTCTGGTCTTAGATTCTTTCACTTTTGGAAACATCATCTCCATATCTACTCTATCTAGATTATAGAGATGATAGCTGTGATCAGATGCTTCCGGGATGCTGCATTGGCAAGTTAGCGGTGCTGGAGGTTTACTGTCTGCGTGAGATGATGGGACTTTAGAGAGACTTTGAGACTCTTATCGTGCCATGGTCTGTTCTTATCAAATTACGGTATTGCTTTGCACTGTTGTAACTATATGTTATAATTATGTGTTTTTTGTTAGTTTTTAAGTCGGTTTGTCATGTGTTTTCATGATATAATTCTGGAAAAAATATTTTTATCATTTCTTAATGCATGCGTAACCAAATGACGATAAAAGGGGACTGCATGTCCTCATAATCATAATCATAATAATAGACCTTTCAATATTTGATAGGGTTCAATGAAATCATCCCTCACTCAAACACTCTTCGTATGCTAACCTTTTCACTCCTGTGATTCTTCTCGTGAACCTCCTCTAGTCCATCTCCAATGTCAGCACATCCATTCTTAGGTAAACTTCTCATAATATTCCAAACGTAGTCTGACAAATGACGAGGCTTTGTTCTCTGCGCTTCCTTTCAGCTTACCTGCTCCCTGTAGAATGTGTTGCATTTAAAAATCTTAAGACCTTCATAGACCCTGAAGGTAGCTGGACAAATCAATAAGCTGGTAAAGATGGCATGAGGCAAGCTTGAGTGCCTGCTTTATTCCTCGAGGTATTGAGTTCAAGAGTCAGGAAGTAATGTGGTAGCTCTATAAAACTCTGGTCAGGCTGCATCTTGGGCATTGCCTACTGTTCTGGTCAGATGTGGAGGATCTGAAGAGAGTGCAGAAGAGGTTCAACTGGATGCTGTTTGGATTAGAGGGGATGAGCTACAAGGAGAGGTTGGAAAAAGTTGGATTGTTTTCTCTGCAGTGGTGGAGGCAGAGGGGAGACCTGATAGACCACTGATTGATTACTTGATGTAAGATTCTGAGAGACATAGACTGAGTAGACTGAGGTCTCGTTATCCCAGGGTTGAAATGTCTAATACCAAAGGGCATACGTTTAGGGGGCAAATCCAACGGAAAGGTGTGATCAACTTGGACACTCTCCTCCCTTTCTGGCCAGATGTATTCCCCCTACCAATGGCAGGCGTTAATTCCATTGCCGAGGTCCTAAACCCACAAGTTTCCTCCCTCGACCTCCTAGCCACTCTGTCTCCCACTGCCCCTTGAGGGTAGTGTAGGAGTAGTAACTAGGTTAGAAAACTAGAGGTCTGGACCAAGTACAGGAAACAGAGTTCAAATCCTGCCATGGGAAATGCAAACTTAAAGTCAATTACGACATCAAAGGTCATGGGGAGAAGACTGGGGAATGGGGTTGAGGAGGGGAGAAAAGGATCAGCCATGAAGAATGGTGCAGCAGACTTGATGGGCTAAATGGCCTAATTCTGCTCCTGTGTTTTATGGTCTTATGGTTTAATCTAGGTTTTTTTCGGGGGGGATGAAGGTGGAGGGTGGTGGTAGGGTGGGTGGGCGTGGAGGGGAAGATGCAAGGAATGTTACGCCTTTAGCTTGCCACCAGGTTCCTTTAGAAGAGTAAATTTACTGTCTGGTGTATATACAGAAACAAGAGGCTCTGCAGGTGCTGGAAATCTTGAGCAACACACAAAACGCTGGAGGAACTCAGCAGGTCAGGCAGCATCTGTGGAGAGGAATAAACAGTCGACGGTTCAGGCTGAGACCCTTCATCAGGATAAAGCCACTTCCTTTCCAGTGCTTCAATGTCAACTGTACCGTCTCCATTGATGGTGCCTGGCCCGCTGAGGTGATACATGCTCACCTGACTGCCGATGGCCAGGTTGGAACATGGGATAGCACAGTTCAGGAGTGGGACCTTCAGCCCCACCACGTCTGTACTAACCCCAACTGTCTGCATGTGATCCATTTCTTCGTTCTCATCCGTGTTCGTTTCAATCACTCCTCCACCCGCTCTCTCCTTTAGAAGGTTTTTTTTTGGGGGGGGGATCTGCTTCAACCTCTATTTGCAAGTTCCAATTCAAACTGAATTGTTATTCAATCATACCCATGAATACAGTCAGGCTAAACAATGTTCCTTCCAGGCCAAGGTGTAAAACACCGTACCAACAATCACACACAGCATGTTAGCAGAAAGACAATCACAAAAAATACAGCCCATGTCCCTGAGTGTCATGGCCTGTAGATTGGTGGTTAATGGGATGTTGTCCTGGAGCCACGTTTCCAGTGATATATTTGGCATTTTAACAGCCACCGCTAGGAATCTCTGCCTTTAGCTGATGTAGTAACGCACGAGCTATCCCTACATCAGGGATAGGGTATTTCACATTCAAGGAGTGAGACAGATCAGCTGGGCTGAACAACCTCGCACTCAATGTCAGTACAACCAATGAACTGATTGTGGACTTCAGGAAGATGAAGTCAAGGGAATACACATCAGATGTTATTAAGGGGTTAGCAGTGGGAAGGATGAAGGGCTTCAAGATCTTTGGTGCCAACGTCTCTGAAGATTTATCCTGGGCCCAAAACATTGATGACTTGTGAAGAAGGCACATTTCACTGGGAGTTTGAGGAGATTTGGTATGTCAACAAAGACTCTTGCAAGTTTCTACAGCTGTACCGTAGAGAGCATTCTGACTGGTTGCATCACTGTCTGGTGTGGAGGGACCATTGTGCAGGATCGGAAGAAGCCTGCAGAGTTGTAAACTCAACCAGCTCCGTCATGGGCACTAGGCTCCCCACCATCGATACACTCTTCCACGTCGATGCTTCAAGAAGGCAGCATCCATCTTGAAGAATCCTCACCAGCCAGGACATGTCCCCTTCTCACTGCTACCATCAGGGAGGTGGTACAGGAGCCCGAAGACCCAACACTTTAGGAACAGCTTCTTCCTCTCCACCATCATGTCTGAATGGTCTACGAACCATACTATTTAGCTGCGTTGGCACTTTTAAAAACATATTCTTATTGTAATTTTGTAGTAGTTTTCATGTATTGCTCTGTACATCAGTACATAATTGCAATACAAATTTCACACCATATGTCACTGATAACAATATGATTCTCAGGGGCGGTCGACAATGTTCAGCCAGACTCTGACTGGAGGCAGACAAACCTGCTCGCTGGGTGGAGTGCTGTTGTTAATTTCGCAGGCAGTTAAGTAGGACGACGAAGGCTCTGACCACCCCTCGCTCGTGCAGTTCCTGCTGACATTGGCTGCAAGACAAACAGTTTGTGTGGGTTAATTCATTTCGGGCAGAGACTGATCAGTGATGCAACAACAAATTGCGTGTCTGCAGCTTGATAAAACAAAAGTTTTACAGGATTTGGGAGTCCAGCACTGGGGTTAGAGGGAAAGGAACATTCTCTTCTCCATGCTCTCTTCTCTTCAGGTTCAGGAACAGTTGTTACCCTTCAACCATCAGGTGTAAACACCTGCAAGAAAAAGAACCTCAAAGATGTTCATATATGTAGACCATAAGACCATAAGACAAAGGAGCAGAAGTCGGCCATTTGGCCCATCGAGTCTGCTCCGTCATTTTATCATGAGCTGATCCATTCTCCCATTTAGTCCCACTCCCCTGCCTTCTCACCATAACCTTTGATGCCCTGGTTACTCAGATACCTATCAATCTCTGCCTTAAATACACCCAATGACTTGGCCTCCACTGCCGCCTGTGGCAACAAATTCCACAGATTCACCACCCTCTGACTAAAAAAATTTCTTCACATTTCTGTTCTGAATGGGCACCCTTCAATCTTTAAGTCATGCTCTCTCGTACTAGACTCCCCCACCATGGAAAACAATTTTGCCACATCCACTCTGTCCATGCCTTTCAATATTCGAAATGTTTCTATGAGGTCCACCCTCATTCTTCTAAGCTCCAAGGAGTACAGTCCAAGAGCGGACAAATGTTCCTCATATGTTAACCCTCTCATTCCTGGAATCATTCTAGTGAATCTTCTCTGAACCCTCTCCAACGTCAGCACATCCTTTCTTAAATAAGGAGACCAAAACTGCCCACAGTACTCAAAGTGAGGTCTCACCAGCACCTTATAGAGCCTCAACATCACATCCCTGCTCCTATACTCTATTCCTCTAGAAATGAATGCCAACATTGCATTCGCCTTCTTCACTACTGACTCAACCTGGAGGTTAACCTTAAGGGTATCCTGTACGAGGACTCCCAAGTCCCGTTGCATCTCAGAACTTTGAATTCTCTCCCCATTTAAATAATAGTCTGTCCGTTTATTTTTTCTGCCAAAGTGCATAACCATACACTTTCCAACATTGTACTTCATTTGCCACTTCTCTGCCCATTCTTCCAATCTATCCAAGTCTCTCTGCAGACTCTCCGCTTCCTCAGCACTACCGGCCCCTCCACCTATCTTCGTATTGTCAGCAAACTTAGCCACAAAGCCATCTATTCCATAATCCAAATCGTTGATGTACAACGTAAAAAGAAGCAGCCCCAACACGGACCCTTGTGAAACACCACTGGTAACTGGCAGCCAACCAGAATAGGATCCCTTTATTCCCACTCTCTGTTTCCTGCCAATCAGCCAACGCTCTATCCATGTATGTAACTTTCCCGTAATTCCATGGGCTCTTATCTTGTTAAGCAGCCTCATGTGTGGTACCTTGTCAAAGGCCTTCTGAAAATCCAAATATACAACATCCACTGCATCTCCCTTATGTAGCCGACTCGTAATTTCCTCAAAAAATTGCAATAGGTTTGTCAGGCAGGATTTTCCTTTAAGGAATCCATGCTGAGTTCTGCCTATCTTGTCATATGCCTCCAGGTACTCTGTAACCTCATCCTTGACAATCGACTCCAACAACTTCCCAACCACCGATGTCAAGCTAACAGGTCTATAATTTCCTTTTTGCTTCCTTGCCCCCTTCCTAAATAGCGGAGTGACATTTGCAATCTTCCAATCCTCCAGAAACATGCCAGAATCTATGGACTTTTGAAAGATCATTGCTAATGCCTCCGCAATTTCCACAGCTACTTCCTTCAGAACACGAGGGTGCATTCCATCCGGTCCGGGAGATTTATCTACCTTTAGACTATTCAGCTTCCTGAGTACTTTCTCTGTCGTAATTGTGACTGCGCACACTTCTCTTCCCTGACACCCTTGAGTGTCCGGTATACTGCTGATGTCTTCCTCAGTGAAGACTGATGCAAAATACTCGTTCAGTTCCTCCACCATCTCCTTATCTCCCATTACAATTTCTCCAGCATCATTTTCTATCAGTCCTGTATCTACTCTCACCTGTCTTTTACTCTTTATATACTTGAAAAGGCTTTTAGTGTCCTCTTTGATATTATTTGCCAGCTTCCTTTCATAGTTCTTTTCCCTCTTAATGACCTTCTTAGTTTCCTTTTGTAAGCTTTTAAAAACTTCCCAATCCTCTGTCTTCCCACTTATTTTTGCTTCCTTGTATGCCCTCTCCTTTGCTTTAACTTTGGCTTTGACTTCTCGTCAGCCACGGTTGCATCCTTTCTCCATTCAAAAATTTCTTCTTTTTTGGAATATATCTGTCTTGCACCTTCCTCACTTCTCACATAAACTCCAGCCACTGCTGCTCTGCCGTCCTTCCCGCTAGAGTCCCTTTCCAGTCAACTTTGGCCAGTTCTTCTCTCATGCCACTGTAATTTCCTTTACTCCACTGAAATACCGACACATCAGATTTCGACTTCTCTTTCTCAAACTTCACAGTGAACTCAATCATGTTATGATCACGGTCCCCCAAGGGTTCCTTCACCTCAATCTCTCTAATCACCTCCGGTTCATTACACAATACCCAATCCAGTACAGCCGATCCCCTAGTGGGCTCAACAACAAGCTGTTCTAAAAAGCCATCTCGCAGACATTCTACAAATTCTCTCTCTTGAGATCCAGTGCCGACCTGATTTTCCCAATCCATTTGCATGTTAAAATCCCCCACAATTATCATAACACTAACCTTCTGACAAGCCTTTTCTATTTCCTGTTGTAATTTGTAGTCCACATCCCTGCAGCTGTTTGGAGGCCTATAAATAACTGCCATCAGGGTCCTTCTACCCCTGCGATTCCTTAGCTCAACCCATAAAGATTCTGCACTTTCCGATCCTATGTCACCTCTTTCTAATGATCTAATATTATTTCTTACCAATAAAGCCACGCCTCCCCCTCTGCCTACCTTCCTATCCTTCCGATACACCGTGTATCCTTGGACGTTCAGCTCCCAGAGACATGCATCCTTTAGCCACGTCTCAGTGATGGCTACAATATCATACCTGCCAATCTGTAGCTGTACGACAAGATCATCCACCTTATTCCTTATGCTGTGCGCGTTTAAGTATAACACCTTAAGACCAGTATTTGGCACTTTTTGCTTTGATTTCACTGCAACTCATCCCAATGGCTACAAATTTGCCGCATCACCTGCCTGTCTTTCCTGACATCTTTACTGCTCTGTCATTCCGGTTCCCATCCCCCTGCCAAATTAGTTTAAACCCTCCCTAACAGCTCTATTAAACCTTCCCGCCAGGATATTGGTCCCCTTCGGGTTCAGGTGTAACCCGTCCTGTTTGAACAGGTCATACTTCCCCCAGAAGAGATCCCAGTTATCCAAGAATCTGAAGCCCTGCCCCCTGCACCAGTCTCTCAGCCACGCATTCATCTGCCAGATCCTACTATTCTTGCAACACACATCAAAGTTGCTGGTGAACGCAGCAGGCCAAGCAGCATCTATAGGGAGAGGCGCAGTCGACGTTTCAGGCCGAGACCCTTCGTCAGGACTAACTGAAGGAAGAGTGAGTAAGGGATTTGAAAGCTGGAGGGGGAGGGGGAGATCCAAAATGATAGGAGAAGACAGGAGGGGGAGGGATGGAGCCGAGAGCTGGACAGGTGATAGGCAAAAGGGGATACGAGAGGATCATGGGACAGGAGGCCTAGGGAGAAAGACGGGAGGGGGGGGTGACCCAGAGGATGGGCAAGAGGTATATTCAGAGGGACAGAGGGAGAAAAAGGAGAGTGAGAGAAAGAATGTGTGCATAAAAATGAGTAACAGCTGGGGTACGAGGGGGGAGGTGGGGCCTAGCGGAAGTTAGAGAAGTCAATGTTCATGCCATCAGGTTGGAGGCTACCCAGACGGAATATAAGGTGTTGTTCCTCCAACCTGAGTGTGGCTTCATCTTTACAGTAGAGGAGGCCGTGGATAGACATGTCAGAATGGGAATGGGATGTGGAATTAAAATGTGTGGCCACTGGGAGATCCTGCTTTCTCTGGCGGACAGAGCGAAGATGTTCAGCAAAGCGGTCTCCCAGTCTGCGTCGGGTCTCACCAATATATAAAAGGCCACATCGGGAGCACCGGACGCAGTATATCACCCCAGTCGACTCACAGGTGAAGTGATGCCTCACCTGGAAGGACTGTTTGGGGCCCTGAATGGTGGTAAGGGAGGAAGTGTTCTTGCCCTCGCTAGCACGTGGCACAGGTAGCAATCCCGAGATTACTACCCTGGAGGTCCTGCTTCTCAGCTTCCTTCCTAACTCCCGGAAATCTCTCTTCAGAACCTCCTCCCTTTTCCTGTCTATGTCATTGATACCAACATGTACTTTGATAATGTTTTCTTTGAATTTTGAAGAACTGGCATGGGTAACCACTCACCTCACTCTGTGGAATTTGTTGGCAAGAGCGGCTGTGGAGGCCAAGTCAGTGGGTGTATTTAAGACAGAGATAGATAGGTTGTTGATTAGCCAGGGCATTAAAGGGTATGGGGTGAAGGCAGGGGAGTGGG
This sequence comes from Mobula hypostoma, assembly GCF_963921235.1. Taxonomy (NCBI): domain Eukaryota; kingdom Metazoa; phylum Chordata; class Chondrichthyes; order Myliobatiformes; family Myliobatidae; genus Mobula; species Mobula hypostoma. The sequence continues at coordinate 220,116,201 of NC_086099.1, forward strand.
GATGACTGGAAGAATTGGATCAGCCCATGATTGAATGGCGGAGCAGACTCGATGGGCTGAATGGCCTACTTCTGCTCTTATATCTTATGGTCTTATGGTCTAACTGATTACACAACCTATAGACTCATTTTCAAGGACTCTACAACTTATGTTCTCAGTATTACTTATTTAGTTAGTTTTTTTGTATTTGCACATTGGTTGTTTGGCAATCATTTTTATGTATTTTTTCATTGATTCTATTGTATTTCTTGGCTCTATTGTGAATGCCCTCAAAATATGAATCTCAGGGTAGTATATGGTGACATACACAGGACATACGTTGATAATAAACTTCCTTTGAACTTCAAAACTGTCATTTATATCCCAGCCAGGAAATACAGAATACAGGGTTAATGACAGAATTCTTAGCAGTGTAGAGGAACACAGGGATCTTGGTGGCCGTGTCTATAGATCCCTCAAACTTTCTGCGCAATTTGAAAGGGTTGTTAAGAAGGTGTATGGTGTGTCTGCCTTCATTAGTTAGGGGATTGAGTTCAAGAGCCAGGGGGTTACGTTGCAGCTCTATAAAACCCTGGTCAGACCACACTTGGGACTATTGTGTTCAGTTCTGGTCACTTCATTATAGGAAGGATGTGGAAGCTTTAGAGAGGGTGCAGAGGAGATTTACCAGGATGCTACTTGGATTGGAGAGCATGTCTTATGAGGATAGGTTAAGTGAGCAAGGGCTTTTCTCTTTGGAGTGAAGGAGGAAGAGAAGTGACTTGATAGAAGTGCACAAGATGATAAGAGGCATTGCTTGGACGCCAAAGGTTTTTTTTTGTCAGGGCGAAAATGGCTAAAATGAGAAGGCAGAATTTTAAGGAGTTTTGGAAGAAATTCTAGGGAGAGGATGCCAAAGGTAAGTTTTCTTTATATTCACACAGATAGTGTTAGGTACGTGGGTGGCTCTGGCAGGGCTGTGGAAAAGGCATATACATTAGGGACATTTAAGAGACTCTTAGGTCGGCATATGGGTGATAGAAAATGGAGAGCTGTGTGGGAGGGAAGGGTTAGGTTGATCTTGGGATTAGTTAAAAGATCAGCACAACGTCGTGGGTTGAACTCACACTGTGCTGTACTGTTCTATGTAAGCAGTTGTAGGAAGTCAGAGTGGGGTTCTGCCTTGATGATGTTCTACAATGGTGTTCCAGCAAATCAATTCACTGCCAATGTAATAGGCAAGAGTACTAGATACAGGAAAGGCACTGAGGCCTGAGAACATGCCAGTCATGGCAATGAAGAGCAGGGCTCTATCTCCAGCTGTGCCTCCATGTATATGGTAACATATGTATACTTTAATAATAAATTTACTTTGAACTATTGAGCTTTGAGCACCACCTCTAGATGCTGTCTAGCCTTTGAAAACCGTCTCTCCTCCACCTCTGGACTGTCTAGACTTCTCGCTGCCTTGGTAAAGCAGTCAGGACTCTGTCCATTGGGGAAGTCAGAGGGCTGTTGCCTGCGCGACTAATGGAGGCCGCAACCCTGGAGGTGGCCCGTCTATGTGTGTGAGTGGGTGGGCCAGTCAGAGGGAGGAAGGGGGCTTGTTTTGCTGTTTTATTGCTGGTATGTTCTGTTTTTTTGTTGTTCTGCTGAAGATGATGGGCGTGCTACACTGGCACCAAAATGCGTGGTGACGCCTGCCCCCCAACACGTCCTGAGGTTGTGTTGGTCATTGATGCAAATGGTGCAGCGCATTGTAGATGTGATAAATAAAGCTAATCTGGGTGGAGTGGGTGGAGCTTAGGAGGGTGATGGCACTTAATGGCGACTCCTTCGCTTACATCTTCGGAAACAACTTCATTTCTATATTTGATATCTGTTTTTTTCCTTTTCAAGGTTCTTTTGAAGACCCTGACCTGGAGTTACTCAGTGACTTTGGTTCTTTGCGGGAATGGGACCTGCCCTCAGGGCCTCATGACCGGCCGCTTTTTGATAGGCCAAGGATGCGGCCTGGAATACTAGCGTGCCTTCAGGGTGTCGCATTTTCTGGCTCTGGAGACGGGCTGATTCGAGGCTGGTGCCACCGCCTGATGTGTCGTGGGAGTACACGGAAGATCGAAAGCAGCGAGCTGGCTGCTGGCTGTGTGTCCAGAGACCCGAGTTCTTTGGGCATAGAGCTCAGAAAAAGCCACCCAAAAGACTTTTAACACCATAAATCAGTGAGTTGTTTTGTTATGTCTCTCCTCTCAGTGTGAAACAGGGACACCTCTTTTCCCCTTATTAGGGAGAAAGAGAGCCTGTGGTATGTTGAATTACCGGGTGAACGAGTAGTCTTTGGGGTACGGCAAGTCTGTGTCTTTATTGATGCTTTGCTGCACACTTGAGTGCTCGGTGGGGGCGGGGTGTGCCGATGCATTTTTGCTTGTGGGGGGTGGGTCATTGCTTTGCTGATGCTTATGCATGGGAGGGGGGAATTGGGGGGGCTTTAGAGTTCTAACATTTAACTGTCATTCATTCTTTGGGGCACTCCTCTGTTTTCGTGGATGCTTGCGAAGAAAAAGAATTTCAGGATGTACATTGTGTACATTTCTCTGACATTAATTAATCCTTTGGTATTAAGAGTGGTCTCTGGCCAATGAAATGCAGAGACAAAAGGCAGCACAAGCCTTCACAACCCAATGAGATGCAGGGGCAAAAGGCAGCAAATCTTAAGTTACCTTCAGTGTTCAGGAAAATGCCAGGAAACCATGGACAAGGCATTACAACCGTCTCCCCAACTCTTGCGTGACGCCAACAGTTGATATCGTCCCACATTCCTCTGCATCCTGAAAATAAGCACAGTTGCTCTTAAAAATCGTTCAGATCTCAAACTATTAGACTTCAAAAGCAGGTTTTAAGTTTAATAACTTGGAAAGCGCCATCTGAAGATCAGAGGGTGTTAGAGGTTGTAGCTGGAGTCCTGGATTTGGGGAACGTCCCCACAGATTGTAAAATACCTACCCACAATGAAATTATTACAGCTTTATAAAATTCTACTTAGGCCGCATATGGGGTACTGTACTCAGTTGGATATCAAGGCTTTGGAGAGGGTGCAGAAGAGGTTCACCAAGATGTTGTCTGGTGTTGTGTAGGTATAGTGTTCGATTAAGCCTTCTTGTTCATTTAAATAATCCAATATATTTATATATAAAAGTATGTGAATGGCGTACGTTATCACACCACCATGTCACAGATATGTGTCTCACTAAAAGCAAAATGAAACTAAGACCCATTTTCCTAGGCCCCTGTCTTTTTCTTGCAGCTAGTTTTATGTTTTGGAGTTACAAAACATAACAGAGGCCATGTGCAATGGCAAAAGGTTGGACAAACTTGGGGCTGTTTCTATGGAGTGATGGAGACTGAGGGGAGATCTGATAGAGATTTATAGGATTATCAGAGGCATAGATTGAGTAGACAGACAGCATCTTTTTCCCAAGCTTGAAATGCTTACTATCAGAGGTCATGCATTTAAGGTGAGAGGGGGGTAAGTTAAAACGAGATTTGAGTGAGGGGCAAGTTTTTTCTTTTCCCCCACAGAAGGTGGTAAATGCCTGGAATGTGTGGTGCTAGAGGCAAATATATTAGGGGTTTTTAAGAGCCGTTTAGATAGGCACATGGATGTGAGGATAATGGAAAGATCTGAACATTATGTAGGCTGAGGGGATTAGGTTAGTTGGCCATTTGATTAGTAATTTAATTGGTTCAGCACAAAATTGTGGGCCGAAGGGCCTTTTCCGTGCTGTACTGTTCTATTTTCCAAGTTCTAAATGACTTCTGTCTGTATCGGCTCCCAGGACAAGCCCAGTGCTGGACCTTGTCTACAGACTCTGGAGCTAACCGCCAGCCAACGATGAGACACCAAGCATTGCCAGGACAAAACTTCGGCCACACCTATTGTCTGAGTCCGCGTTCAAAAGGAAGCTCTCCTGGATCCTTGATATTTTCCCCCACACTGCTGAATCAGTTTATTTGTTCCACTATCGTATTACCCATTGTGGAGAAATTGGTTTCTATTCACGCCAACTATTGAACAACCCCTGGTACCATAATATAGACTCTTAACCTCAATCTACCTTGTCAGAGCCTTACACTTTATTGACTGCCTACACCGTAACTGTAAAGCTTTCTTCTGCATTGTTACTGTTTTACCTTGTACTGCAGAGACACCTTGGGATCCAGGTTCATAATTCGTAGAAAGCGACTAGACTTGTTAAGGAGGCTGAAGTCAAGAGGTTATGTTGCAACGTTATAAAGCTGGTTAGGCCACATCTGGAGTATTGCCTAGTGTTCTGGTTGGACCACTATAGGAAGGACGTTGAGGCTTTGGAGAGGGTGCAGAAGAGGTTTATCAGGATGCTGCCTGGCTTAGCAGGCACGTGCTATCATGAGAGGCTGGATAAACTTGGGTTGTTTTCTCTGGAGCTCCAGAGGCTGAGGGGAGACCTGATAGAACATATAGAACATAGAACATAGAATAGTACAGCACAGTACAGGCCCTTCGGCCCACAATGTTGTGCCGACCCTCAAACCCTGCCTCCCATATAAGCCCCCACCTTAGGTTCCTCCCTAGAGGTTTATAAGATTATGAGAGGCATAGGTAGAGTGGACAGAGAGTATCTGTTTCCCAAGGTTGAAATGTCAAATACCAGCGGGCATGCATTGAAGGTGAGAGGGGGTAGGTTCAAGGGGGATGTGAGGGGTAAGTTTTCTTTTTACTCAGAGAGTGGTGGATGTCTGGAATGCCCTGTCTGCTATGGTGGTAGAGACAAGTACACTAGAGGCTTTTAAGAGATGTTTGGATAGGCACGTGGATGTGAGGAAGATGGCGGGATATGACCATTGTGTAGGTAGGAGGGATGAGTGTTTGGGTGTTTTTGATTTGTGGGCTGAATGGCCATTCCTGTGTTGTACTGTTCCATGTTCTATGTATCTCAATGTACTGTCATATTGAAATTATCTATATGGATGGCATTCAATGTTTTTCCACTAGTCCGTGCCAGACTATTATTCTGCCTCATTCCATCAATCCTCATCAGGACCATTGCCCTGCATACCCCTCCCATCCGGGTAGCTATCCAAACTTCTCTTAAGTGTTACAATTGAAAAAACACCTGTCACTTCCACTGGCAACTTGTTCCACATGCTCTCTGGCTTCTCCTGCTAAACCAATGTTGAATCCAACTTCGTACTGCAGCCGACATATTGGTTGCCCATTTCCAGGTAGTCTCTTGTCTTGCACCCACCTCCTCCTCCTGGCCCTGCTTGGAAGCCAACCCTTCATTCCCTCTCCCTGTTATGCGCGAGGCTCCCTGACCCAAAACGTTGACTGCCTCCTCTTCTGCAGATGCTGCTTGCCTGGCTGAGTTCTTCCAGCACTGTTTCAACGCAGTGAGGGGCTCTGCCCTGACCACTCCTAGCAAGTTCATGGAACAGGGGAAGCTGAGGGGAGAATTAGTCAAGGTGGATAACGTTATGAAGAGGTACAGAGGGGTGAAATTGGATGAGGGGCAAAGGTCATAAACTTGAAATAATTGATAGAAAGCTCTGGGATAAAGGAGGGAGCTTTCAGCTGGGTAGTTGGGGCCAACAGGGTTGATGGTTTTGTGCCCATATTCGCAGCTGATATAAAAAGATAGGTGGACGGGCAGTTAGTGCAGAGGAACACACAAAATGCTGGTGGAACTCAGCAGGTCAGGCAGCACCTTTGGAAAATAATAGATGTCCATGTTTTGGGCCGAGACCCTTCATTAGGACTGGAAAAGAAGGGGTAAGATGCCAGAATAAAAAGATGGTGGGTGGAACGGTAAGGACTACTGTTGTATGTTCTACACAGCCTGGCCTGAACAATTAGGCCAGTCCTCTGCACCCTCTAAACAGCAGAATCAGTGATTCTAGCCGTGTACCAAGACTGATCACAGCCTCTTATCCCCCCCGTTCAAATTCAAAAACAAAGCACATGGAATATATTTTCATGAGGTGTCAGCAAGACCTGTGTCCAACGTCCGTGTCGCAGGCTGTTTACTAGGCCCGAAAAGGTCAAGTGTGCGTCACCTGGATCAATATTGTTTTCTTAATAAGAAACAGACGTCCTTCACTTTATGTGGGAGGCATCCAGCTTCAAACACTCAAGAGATACTGAGGACTTTACAATGGTAACAGGGAAATACTGAGAAGGGTTAACACTCTGGCTTCTTCCCTCCTCCTCCCCGGTCCTGATGAAGGGTCTCAGCCCGAAACGTCAACTGTTTATTCCTCTCCATACATGCTGCCTGCCTTGCTGAGTTCCTCCAGCATTTTGTGTGAGTGTTACCAAGATTGGCAATACCATGACAGACTGGAGCCATCTCAATAAACTATGCCAAGTTGACTGTGCCAGGTGGATTAATGACACATTAAAATATGACTTACTCAGACAAATATACAGTACAATTGGTAAGCGCTCACATTAAAATAATGCACATAGTTATCTTGTGCATCCATACTGGCTGTGGAAAATCAATAGGATTTTGTGCTCTTTGTAAGATAAACATTCAAAGTCAAAGTTTTAGATAGATATATAGCTAGATAGATAGATATAATGAGAGAGAGAGAGAGAGGGATATGCAGAGATATCAGAGATAGATATACAGAGGAACATCTGGAGAAATTTCTGAAACACAAGTTCGTTGCTGTTGTTACTGCACGATCGAGAATCTTCCAGAGGGAAGGCCACAAAATCCCCGGCCTTGCCTGCTGTTGGCGACCGAGATTGAGGTCGAATCGTTCGGATAGAGATGGTGCTTGGTACTCTGTGTCGGAGAGCTGATCGGAGGCTCGAAGTTTTCGGATGACTCAGAGTCGGACTGTGGTCGGGGCATGGCAGGGAGAGTTTTTCTTCCTTCTCCCGTCTGCGTGAGATGTGGGATATTTGAGAGACTTTGAACTTTTTTACTGTGCTCGTGGATTGTTCTTCATCAAGTTATGGTATTGTTGCACTGTTGTAACTATATGTTATAATTATGTGGTTTTTGTTAGTTTTTTCAGTCTTGGTCTGTCCTGTGTTTTGTGATATCACATTGGAGGAAATATTGTATCATTTCTTAATGCATGCATTACTAAATGACAATAAAAGAGGACTCTGTGTCTTCATAATCTAATCTAATAATCTAATCTGTAGTAATTTTATGTATTGCATTGAACTGCTGATGCAAATAAAACCAAATTTCATGATACATGTGAGTGATGATAAACCTGATTCTGATATGGGTCTCTATTGTGGACTGAGAGTGGGAAAAGGGGAAGGGAGAGAGTGGGAAACACCAGAGAGACACTCTATGATCAGTGAATCATTGTTTGGAATCAAATGACCTTGCCTGGTGTCTCTGGGCTGGGTGTGTCTGCATCTGCACCATCCCCACCTCCAGCACTCCTTGTCTGCCATCTGCCTCAGACCCTTCCTGCAGAGCTCCACCCTCACAATTCCCAACATCGTTTACTCCCACCAGATTTACAAGCTTGCTCTCTGCTCCATGTTGACAAACACAGGACTGTGCAGAGGCCTCAGGCACCCTAGCTATATATATGTGCCTAAGGCTTTTTGTCGGTACTGTACATAAACAAGGGCTGACAAACCAATATGCAAAAGACAAACTGTGCAAATAAACAAATAATACTGAGAACATGAGCTGTTGAGTCCTTGAAAGTGAGTCTATAGGTTGTGGAATCAGTTCAGAGTTGAGGTGAGTAAAGTTATCCACGCAGGTTCGGGAGCCGGATGGTTGAGGGGTAATAACTGTTCCTGAACCTGGTGGTGTGGGACTTAAGGCTCCTGTATGTCCTACCCCATTGTAGCGGTGAGAAGGGAGCATGGCCGAGATGGTGGGGGTCCTTGAAGATGGATGTTGCTCTCTTGTGCCAGTGCTCCATGTAAATGTGCTCAATGGTGGGGTGGACTTTACCTGTGATGGACTGGCGGTGCCCACCACTTTCTAAATCTGGGCATCTGGTGTTTCCAAGCCAGGCCATGATGCAACCAGTAAGGATAATCTCCGTTGTGCATTCATAGAAGTTTGTCAAAACTTCAAATGACATGTTGTATCTGTGCAAACTTCTAAGAAAGTAGGAAGTCTTTGTGATGGATCCTTCTGGAATCAATTTCACAAAACTTTAGAAACATAGAAAACCTACAGTACAATACAGGCCCTTCGGCCCACAATGCTGTGTCGAACATGTACTTACTTTAGAAATTACCTAGGGTTACCTATAGCCCTCTATTTTTCTAAGCTCCATGTACCTATCCAGGAGTCTCTTAAAAGACCCTATCATATCCGCCTCCACCACCATTGCCAGCAGACCATTCCACGCACTCACCAATCCCTGCGTAAAAAACTTATCCCTGACATCTCCTCTGTAACTCCTTCCAAGCACCTTAAAACTGTACCCTCTCGTGTTAGCCATTTCAGCCCTAGGAAAAAGCCTCTAACTATCCACATGATCAATGCCTCTCATCATTTTATACACCTCTATCAGGTCACCTCTCATCCTCCATCGCTCCAAGGAATTCACTCAACCTGTTTTCATAAGGCATGCTCCCCAATCCAGGCAACATCCTTGTAAATCCCCTCTGCACCTTTTCTATAGTTCCCGCATCCTTCCTGTAGTGAGGTGACCAAAACTGAGCACAGTACTCCAAGTGGGGCCTGACCAGGGTCCTATATAGCTGTAACATTACCTCTTGGCTCTTCAACTCAATGTCTTGTTTACAACACTGTCAACATGCACAGCAGCTTTGAGTGTCCTATGGACTGGGACCCCAAGATTCCTCTGATCCTTCACACTGCCAAAAGTCTTACTATATTCTTAATATAGTAAGACAAAATATACAAAAGTCTTAATACTATATTCTGCCATCATATTTGACCTACCAAAATTCACCACCACACACTTATTTGCGTTGAATTCCATCTGCCACTTCTCAGCCCACATCCTATCGATGTCCCGCTGTAACCTCTGACAGCCCTCCACACTATCCACAACACCTCCAACCTTTGTGTCATCAGCAAATTGACTAACCCATCCCTCTATTTCCTCATCCAGGTCATTTTAAAAAATCACGGAGATTAGGGGTCCCAGAACAGATCTCTCAGGCACATCACTGGTCACTGGCCTCCATGCAGAATATGACCCGTCTACAACCACTCTTTGCCTTCTGTTGGCAAGCCAATTCTGGATCCACAAACCAATATCCCCTTTTATCCTATGCCTCCTTACTTTCTCAATATGCCTTGCATGGAGTACCTTGTTAAATACCTTGCTGAAATCCATATACACTACATCTACGGCTCTTCCTTCATCAGTGTGTTTAGTCACATCCTCAAAAAATTCAGTCAGGCTCGTAAGGCACAACCTGCCTTTGACAAAGCCATGCTGACTATTCCTAATCATATTATGCCTCTCCAAATGTTCATAAATCCTGCCTCTCACGATCTTCTCCATCAACTTACCAACCACTGAAGTAAGACTCACTGGTCTATAATTTCCTGGGCTATCTCTACCCCCTTTCTTGAATAAGGGAGCAACACCCACAACCCTCCAGTCCTCTGGAACCTCTTCTGTCCCCATTGATGATGCAAAGATCATTGCCAGAGGCTCAGCAATCTCCTCCCTCACCTCCCACAGTAGCCTGGGGTACATCTCATCTGGTCCCGGAGACTTATCCAACTTGATGCTTTCCAAAAGCTCCAGCACATCCTCTTTCTTAATGTCTATATGCTCAATCTTTTCAATCTGCTGTAAGTCATCCCTACAATTGCCAAGATACTTTTCCATAGTGAATACTGAAGCAAAGTATTCATTAATTACCTCTGCTATCTCCTCTGGTTCCATACACATTTTTCCACTGTCACACTTGATTAGTTCTATTCTCTCACGTCTTATCCTCTTGCTCTTCACATACTTGTAGAATGCCTTGAGGTTTTCCTTAATACTGCCTGCCAAGGCCTTCTCATGGCCCCTTCTGGCTCTCTAATTTCATTCTTAAGCTCCTTCCTGCTAACCTTATAATCTTCTAGATCTCTATCATTACTTAGTTTTTTTGAATCTTTCATAACCTTTTCTTTTCTTCTTGACTAGATTTTCAACAGCCTTTGGACACCATGGTTCCTGTACCCTACCATCCTTCCCGTCTCCTTGGAACGTACCTATGCAGAGCTCCATGCAAATATCCCCTGAACATTTGCCGCATTTCTGCTGTACATTTCCCTGAGAACATCTATTCCCAATTTACTATGCTTCCAAGTTCCTGACTGATAGCCTCATATTTCCCCCTACTCCAATTAAACGCTTTCCTAACTTGTCTGTTCCTATCCCTCTCTAATGCTATGGTAAAGGAGATAGAATTGTGATCACTATCTCCAAAATGCTCTTCCACTGAGAGATCTGACACCTGACCAGGTTCATTTCCCAATGCAGCCTCTCCTCTTGTCGGCTTTTCTACATATTGTGTCAGGAAACCTACCTGAACACACCAAACAAACTCCACCCCATCTAAACCCCTTGCTCTAGGGAGATGCCAATCAATATTTGGGAAATTAAAATCTCCTGTCACGACAACCCCGTTATTATTACACCTTTCTCCCTATCTGCTCCTTGATGTCCCTGTTACTACTGGGTGGTCTATAAAAAAACTGAATGAGTAGTTTGCATCAGTCTTCACTGAGGAAGGCATCAGCAGTATACCGGACACTCAAGGGTGTCAGGGAAGAGAAGTGTGCGCAGTCACAATTACGACAGAGGAAGTACTCAGGAAGCTGAATAGTCTAAAGGTAGATAAATCTCCCGGACCGGATGGAATGCACCCTCGTGTTCTGAAGGAAGTAGCTGTGGAGATTGCTGAGGCATTAGCAATGATCTTTCAAAAGTCGACAGATTCTGGCATGGTTCTGGAGGACTGGAAGATTGCAAATGTCACTCTGCTATTTAAGAAGGGGGCAAGGAAGCAAAAAGGAAATTATAGACCTGTTAGCTTGACATCGGTGGTTGGGAAGTTGTTGGAGTCGATTGTCAAGGATGAGGTTACAGAGTACCTGGAGGCATATGACAAGATAGGCAGAACTCAGCATGGATTCCTTAAAGGAAATTCCTGCCTGACAAACCTATTGCAATTTTTTGAGGAAATTACAAGTAGGCTAGACAAGGGAGATGCAGTGGATGTTGTGTATTTGGATTTTCAGAAGGCCTTTGACAAGGTGCCACACATGAGGCTACTTAACAAGATAAGTGCCCATGGAATTATGGGAAAGTTACATACGTGGATAGAGCGTTGGCTGATTGGCAGGAAACAGAGAGTGGGAATAAAGGGATCCTATTCTGGTTGGCTGCCGGTTACCGGTGGTGTTCCATATGGGTCCGTGTTGGGGCCACTCCTTTTTACATTGTACATCAACGATTTGGATTATGGAATTGATGGCTTTGTGGCTAAGTTTGCTGATGATACGAAAATAGGTGGAGGAGCCGGTAGTGCTGAGGAAACAGAGAGTCTGCAGAGAGACTTGGATAGATTGGAAGAATGGGCAAAGAAGTGGCAAATGAAATACAATGTTGAAAAGTGTATGGTTATGCACTTTGGCAGAAGAAATAAACGGGCAGACTATTATTTAAATGGGGAGAGAATTCAAAGTTCTGAGACGCAACGGGACTTGGGAGTCCTCATACAGGATATCCTTAAGGTTAACCTCCAGGTTGAGTCGGTGGTGAAGAAGGCGAATGCAATGTTGGCATTTGTTTCTAGAGGAATAGAGTATAGGAGCAGGGATGTGATGTTGAGGCTCTATTAGGCGCTGGTGAGACCTCACTTGGAGTACTGTGGGAAGTTTTGGTCTCCTTATTTAAGAAAGGATGTGCTGACATTGGAGAGGGTACAGAGAAGATTCACTAGAATGATTCTGGGAATGAGAGGGTTAACATATGAGGAACGTTTGTCTGCTCTTGGACTGTATTCCTCGGAGTTTAGAAGAATGAGGAGAGACCTCATAGAAACATCCTGAATGTTGAAAGGCATGGACAGAGTGAATGTGGCAAAGTTGTTTCCCATGATGGGGGAGTCTAGTACGAGAGGGCATGACTTAAGGATTGAAGAGCGCCCATTCAGAACAGAGATGCGAAGAAATTTTTTCAGCCAGAGGGTGGTGAATCTGTGGAATTTGTTACCACGGGCGGCAGTGGAGGCCAAGTCAATGGGTGTATTTAAGGCAGAGATTGATAGGTATCTGAGTAACCAGGGCATCAAAGGTTATGGTGAGAAAGCGGGGGAGTGGGACTAAATAGGAGAATGGATCAGCTCAGGATAAAATGGCGGAGCAGACTTGATGGGCTGAATGGCCAACTTCTGCTCCTGTGTCTTATGTCTTGTCTTATGGTCTTATAAAAAAAAACAGTAGAGTTATTGACCTCTTCCTGTTTCTAACTTCCGCCCACAGAGACTCAGTAGACAATCCCTCCATGACTTCCTCCTTTTCTGCAGCCGTGACACTATCTCTGATCAACAGTGCCACGCCCCCACCTCTTTTGCCTCCCTCCCTGTCCTTTCTGATACATCTATAGCCTCACCCTCTAAGTAACTATTCCTGCTCCTGAGCCATCCAAGTCTCTGTAATGGCCACAACATCATAACTCCAAGTACTGATCCACGCTCTAAGCTCATCTGCTTTGTTCATGATCCTTCCTGCATTAAAACTTTGTACTTATTTACATTTAGTAATTCTCATGTCATTCCCAGTTGCAGATCTTCAGTCTCCTTCCTTTTTAAGTTCAACTATAAAATGATTATTAGCCCACTCTCTGGGCTTATAATCATTTTACAGTTGAAATTAAAAAGAAGGGACACTGAAAATCTGGCCACAACAACAATTTCTCATTGAACGTCAGTAAAACCAAAGAGATGATTATCAATTACAGGAGGGAGAAGCTGCAAGTCCTTGAGGCAGCACTCATTGGGATAAGAAGTGGAGAGAAGCAGCTATCTTAAATTCCTTGGCATTATCATCGCAGAGAATCTGTTCTTGGCCCGGCAAGTGCCATAGGAAGGAAGGCAGGGCAGAATCTTTGCTTTCTTAGATTTGCAGATTCGGTATATCATCCAAAACTTGGACAAACGTCGACAGACTTGGTGTCCTAACTGGTTTCATCATGGTCAGGCATGGAAACACCAAAACCCAGGAACAGAAATGTCTACATCAAGTGCTCGATACTGCTCAGTCCATCATAGGCAAAGCCTCCCCACACCGAGCACATCTACAAGGAGCACCGTCCCAGGAAAGAAGCATCTATCATCAAGGACTTCCACCGTACAGGTCACGCTCTCTTCTCACTGCTGCCATCAGGAAGGTGGCACTGGAACCTCAGCACCCACACACCAGGTTCAGGAACCTGCAACCATCAGGCTCTTGAACCAAGGGAATAACTCCACTTGCCCCATCACTGAACTGTTCCTACAACCCATGGACTCACATTCAAGGATTCTTCATCTCATGTTCTCCATATTTATTGATTATTTATAATTATTAGTTTGTTTCTTTTTACTATAAATGCCTGCAAGAAAATGAATCTGAGGGTTGTGTATGATAACATACGTACTTTTGTTAATAATGTTATGTTGATCTTTTGAAATTTGATCAGGAGAGGAGAGGAAAAGGGACAGAGGGAAGTATTTACAGGATGTTGGAAATGTCAATGTTCACACTGCCAGGTTATTAATAATAATAATAATAATAATAATAAGTACTTTATTGATCTTGAGTGGGAAATTCTTAGCAGCAACATTTAAAAACACACTTAGCAGTGTGCAGACTAAACTAATAATAAAGTACAGAATAATAATATACACAATAATAATTTACCAATGTGCAATAATAATGTATGAAATAATAAAACAGAGACTACTGTACTATAAACGCATAAACGTCCTGACGAAGGGTCTCGGCCCGAAGCGTCGACTGTACCTCTTCCTAGAGATGCTGCTTGGCCTGCTGCGTTCACCAGCAACTTTGATGTATGTTACTACTGTACTATGATGTGTATTCTCCTATCACACAGAGATGAACTGTTGTACATGCTTATTGCATTTGGTAGGAAATTTTCTGTAACAATTCTTGTGATAATGGAGCTGAATGAGCCTGTTTGAAAGGGTGCCAAATGCTTATTCAGTAGGTCATGGAGAGGATGTGCCTGTTTGTCTATAATGGATAACAGTTTGTTTAGTGACCTCTCCACCACTAGCTCAAAAGAGACCAGGTGGTAGCCAAGGATGGATCCAGCCCTTTTGATGAGTTTTTTAGGCTTTTTGCATCACCAGCATCGATGCTGCTCCCCCAACATAAAGCCGCAAAGAAGACTGCACTTGCTACAACAAACTGGTGAAAGATCTCCAGCATCCTGCTGCACACATTGAAGGATCTCAGCGTCTTTTAGAAAATAGAATCTGCTCATCCCCTTCTTGTAAACAGCCTTGGTGTTGGTTTTCCAGTCAAGTCTGTTGCCGAAATGAACACCCAAGTATTTGTACTCCTCCACTACCACAATGTCTTCTCTCGGAATGTAAACAGGGTTCCTCCTTCTAAAATCAATCACCATCTCCCTGGTTTTGGACACATTCAGGAGCAGGTGATTCCTCCTGCACCCCTCCACAAACTTGCCCACCAGTCCTCTGTACTGTTACAGACTGTCCATGTGGATTTCTGCTGATCCTCTAGCTGGTCTATCCTCACGCAGATAGTGGAGGAGACCAAGGGCAGACAGATCAGTGTGGGAAGAGGGAGGGGAATTGGAACCATTACGAATGAATGAGAACACTGTTATCCAGGCATCTTCTACAGCGTCACAATCAGAATCAGGTTTATTATCACTGATAATGACAAATTGCATGTTGTGAAATTTGTTGTTTAGTGGCAGCAGCAGAGTGCAAGACATGAGATACACTAAACTACAATAAGAAAATAATCGATATAAACAACATTAAAGAAGTCCTGTAAAAAGAGAGCAAACAGTGAGGTGGTATCACAAACACCAGAAGGTCTGCAGATCTGGGAAATCCAATGCAACACACACAGATTGCTGGGGGAACTCAGCAGGTCGGGCAGCACCCTGAAGAAGGGTCTCAGCCCGAGACATTGACCGTTTACTCTTTTCCACAGATGCCGCCTGACTTGCCGAGTTCTTCCAGCATTTTGAGGGTGAGGTGGATTCATGGGTTCATTGTAAGTTCAGAAATCTGATGGTGGAGGGGCAGAAGCTATTTGCTGTTAAATCCCACATAACTAACCCAGGTAACAAAATTACTTGACCTTCTGGGCAAATTTGCTACTGTTTTGTCCAGAATTCTTAAAAAAGATCTTTAATTGGCTGCTTTTCACCTTGACGCCATATAAATGTAAGCAACACACGTAAAATGCTGGAGATGTCAGGAGTAAGTTGTCTTTTTTTTTTACGCAGGCAGCGGTGAGTGCGTGGAATGGGCTGCCGGCGACGGTGGTGGAGGAAGATATGATAGGGTCTTTTAAGAGACTCCTGGACAGGTACATGGAGCTCAGATAAATTGAGGGCTATGGGTAACCCTAGGTAACTTCTAAGGTATGGACATGTTTGGCACAGCTTTGTGGGCCGAAGGGCCTGTATTATGCCGTAGGTTTTCTATGTTTCTATGAATTCAGCAGGGCAGAGAGCATCTGTTTACTCCTTTCCATAGATGCTGCCTGGCCTGCTGAGTTCCTTCAGCATTTTTCGTGGTTGGTTGTGCGCAGGTGCCGTTTTCTCCTCACCTGTCTCCAAGCTCTGGTTGTCTCCAGCAAGTGTCCTGTAACATTCCTCTTCAAGCAATCGAATATTCAGCAAAAAGTCACAGTGCTCAGAAAGGACCTGGAGACGACATTTTCATCAGTAGAGGACTCACCAACAGGGCTGCGGCAAACACAGCAAAGTTTTCTTTACATTTTTAGCCCGTGAAATCAAAATGCAAACCATTATCATATTTCCTGGGAATGCCCCGTTATCAAAGGCTATTGGAGTGGGATACACAATGCCCTACAAGACATCTTTAAACGTGAAATACCCTTAGAAAGTAAGACCATATATTTTGGGTATATACCTCAATGGTTGAAAAGGGATAAATATTTAATGAATATATTGCTGGTGGCTGGTAAAAAGACCCTTACCAGGAAATGGTTATCACAGGAGAGCCCAACTTTAATCGCACAGATAGAAATTACAATGGACATTTACAAAATGGAGACGATAGCAGCATCTGTTAATCATAAGTTGGAACAATTTGATTCATACTGGGAAAAATGGTTTAACTACATAACACCTCATAGGCCTGATTTTATTCTCACAAGGCAATGAACATGTTCTAAAAAAAAGATCACTCTCTAATCTGTACATAGTTTTCTTCTTTCGATTGTTCTTTCTTTCCTCTCCTTTCTGTAAGTGTATACCTCAGATAAATATTATGTGGAGATTTGTGAAAAATATGACTATATGATACATATGTACAGTATCTGAAATACACCTTTTGGAAAGTTTTGTTTGACGATGAACTTCAATAAAAAATAAATTACAAAAAAAATATTTTATAGCCCATAACCACCCAAAATCGTAGAACACTACAAAACAGGAACAGGCCATTTAGACCATCTAGTGATCCATGCCAAACTTATTCTGCCTAGTTTCATCGACCCGCACCTGGACCGTAGCCTTCTGTACTCCTCCCATCTACGTACTTATCCAAACTTCTCTTAAACGTTGAAATCAAACCCCCATCCACCACTTCCACTGGCAGCTCGTTCCACCCTTTGAGAGAAGTAGTTCTCCCTCAGGTTTCCCTTAAATATTTCACATTTCACCCTTAGCCTATGATCTCTGGTTTTAATCTTACTCAATCTCAGTGGAAAAAAGGTTGCATACTTTTACCTTATCTATACACGTCATAATTTTGTATACTTCCACCAAATCTTCCCTCATACTCCCACACTCCAGAGAATAAAGTCTTAACCTATTGAACCTTTCCCTATAACTCAAAGTTCAAAGTAAATTTATTATCAAAGTGTGTTATGTCACCAGATACACCCTGAGATTCATTTTCTTGCAGACATTTACAATAGAATCAATGAAAAACTACACACGAAGACTGACAAGCGACCAAGGTGCAAAGACAAACTGTGCAAATAGAACAAAAGTAAATAATAATCACAAATAAACAGTAAATAAGTAATACTGAGAACATGAGTTTTGGAGTCCTTGAGAGTGAGTCCATGAAACTTAGGTCCTCAAATCGCAGCAACATCTTTGTAAGTTTTCTCTGTACTTTTTCAATCTTATTGACGTCATTCCTGTAGGTCGGTGACCAGAACTGCCAGTGGGCGGGCAGCTAATGCAAGAGGCTGCTTCAGATAGTGTTAACTTATGGCTCAAGGGCTGTATTGGTCAGCAGCTCTGCCCTTGAACTTGGTAAAGGATTTGCGCAGTAAATTTTATCTTTACACAGTGAGTTAATGCAAGCTGTGATCGCACCACCCCCACCCCGGCACCTCTTCTCTGCCACCTGCCCCACACCCCTCCCGTGGCGCTCCACCCTCGCTATTCCCAACATCCTTTGCTCCCACCAGATCGACAAACTTTCTCCACTCCACACTGACAAACGCATTACTGTGCAAAAGTCTTATGCACCCCAGTTATATATATGTGCGGAAGACTTTTGCACAGTAATGTATATCAACGGCTTGCATTAAAATTTCGGTGTTCTCATTATTCTCCTCTGTCTGTTACCTCAGTCACTAAACTGTAAACACTTCAGACCACTTTTTATAATGCTGTTTACAGTGTAAACATGTGCTGTAATTATGCACATTTTATTCCAGATCCCTACTTTAACTTTGAACTTTATTGTTATATAATTTTTTCTTAATAATTATTGAAAGCTGTTTTATTTTTGTTGCATGTAGTGCCAACAGACCACAGCAAATTCCTAATACACATAAGTGCATATGCCCTTACCTACCACTCTGTGAGACTTTGCATTCAACATATCATTCTCTGCAACTTCCCCACCATCTTCACCACGATTCTACCACCAAGCATGTCTTTACCTAACCCCCCCCCACCACTCTCCGATTTCTGCAGGGATCGCTCCCTGTGATTCCCTTGTCCGTTCATCACTCCCCGCTAATCGCCCTCCTGACACTAACCCCTGCAAGTGGCAGAAATGCTACACCTGTCCATTCACCTCCTCCCTCACCTCCATTCAGGGGCCTCACACAGTCCTTCCAGCAGAGGCAACACTTGACCTTCAAGTCTGCTGTGGTCACCTATTGTAGTTGGTGCTCCCGATGAGGCCCTCTTTACATCGGCGAGACCAGAGGTAAACATGGAGACTGCTTTGACGAGCACCTCTACTCCATCGACAACAAGCAAGCTTTCCCCATGGCCAAACATTTTAATTCCAATCCCCCTTCCCATTCCGACATGTCATTTCACGGCCTCCACTACTGCTGTGAGGCCACTCTCAGGGTAGAAGAGCAACACCTTCATGTTCTGTCTGGGTAGCCTCCAACCTGTTGGCATGAATATCGATTTCTCCTTCCGTAATTTTTGTTTCTTTTGCTCCTCTCCTTCTGTTCCGCGTTCTGACCTCTCACCTGCCTATCACCTCCCCTGGTGCCCCTCCTTCTTCCTTTTCTCCTAGGATACACTGATTGGAGAACTATCAGATCGCTTCCTCTCCAGTCCTTTATCTTTCCCACCCTCCCGGCTTCACCTATCACCTTCCAGCTATCCTCCTTCCCCTCCCCCCACCTTTTTATTCTGGCGTCTTCCCCCTTACTTTTCAGTCCTAATGAAGGGTTTTGGACAGAAGCATCGACTGTTTGATGCTGCCTGATGTGCCAAGTTCCTCCGGGATTCTGGGTTTTCAGAATCTGTTGTGTTGGTGAATAGAGTTGATCCTCGACTAACAAGTGTGCAGATGACAGTAACTGGTGGAGTTGTGGACAGCGAGGAAAGTTGTCAAAGGATCCACTGGAAAATGGGCAAAGAGACGGCAGATGGAGTCTAATCTAGACAACTGTTAGGTGGGGAATTTCAGGAGGTTAAATGTAAGAGAAAATTATATACATTTTTAAAAAGATTAACTTTGTGTGCACCTCGAAACATGCAATGAAATGTGCCGTTTGCCTCAAATCAGATCAGCAAGGATCGCAATGGGGGCAGCCCATAAGTGTCGCCATGCTTCCGGTGCCAATATAACGTGCCCACAGCTCACCAATCCTAGCCCATACATTTTTGGAATGTGGGAAGCAACAGGAGTACCCGGAGGAAACCCATGCAGTCAGAGGGAGAACGTACAAACTCCTTACAGACAGTAACAGGAATCAAGCTCAATCTCTGCCTTAAATATACCCAACGACCTGTCCTCCAATTCCACAAATTCACCACCCTTCTGGCTAAAGAAATTTCTCCTCATCTCTGTTTTGAATGGACATCCCTCTATCCTGAGTCTATGCCCTCTTGTCCTAGACTCCCCCACCATGGGAAATATCCTTTTCACACCTACTCTGTCTAGGTCTTTCAACATTCGAAAGGTTTCAATGAGATCCCCCTTTAATCTTCTAAATTTTTAGCAAGTACAGACCCAGAGCCATCAAATGTTCCTCGTATGGTAACCCTTTCATTCCCGGAATCATCCTTGAGAGGATCCAGAAGCAGTTCACAAAGGTGATTCCAGGAATGAAAGGGTTATCATATGAGGACCTGCTTCTGGTCCCTCTCCAATGCCAGCGCATCTTTCCCTCACCATCGACTCAATTTGCAAATTAACCTTTAGAGTGTTCTGTGCAAGGACTCCCAAGTCCCTTTGCACCTCGGATTTTTGGATTTTCTCCCTGCGTAGAGAATAGTCTGTACATTTATCTCAACTTCCCAAGTGTATGACCATGCATTTTCCAAACTCTGTATTTCATTTGCCACTCTCTTCCCGTTCTGTCCAAGTCCATCTGCAGCCTACCTGTTTCCTCGACACTACCTGCCTCTCCAGCAATCTTCGCATCATCTGCAAACTTGGAATCAAAGCCATCTGTTCCGTCATCTCAATCACTGACATACAGCATAAAAAGAAGTGGTCCCAACACCTTACTGGCACTGTAATAGTGTTACACCACCCACTATACCTTGTACATATTGTAATATGTATACGAGGATCCAGGTATGAGCTAGGGACACAGGTTCAGCAGGTTGGGACATTTTTTCCATGGGCGAGTAGGAGAAGGAGGGGTGATCTACTGGAGTTGCTTAACATCATGAAGGGTGTAGATAGGGTGAATACGCACAATATTTTCCCCAGGGTTGTGGAACCAAGAAAGAAGGCAGAGGCTTAATGAGCGAGGGTAAAGATTTAGTAGGTACCTGAGGGGCACTCTTTCCACACAGAGGGTGGAGAGTGCATGGAATAAGCCACCAGAGGAAGTGGCTGGCGCAGGTATGTTAACATTTAGCCAGTACTCGGATGGGTACAGAGATAGGGAAGGCAGGCAAATGGGATTAGCTTGAATGAAAAATCATGGTTGGAACAATTAAAGGACTTGTTCCCACGCTGTATGACAATGGCTGTGTGCAAATGGCAGGGCACTTCAAAGCACTGGTGTACAGAGCTCAAGTGAATCTCAAAGTTGTATCTGGTATGTTGAAAACTCACCAACACCTCTCCTTTTTGATGAGGCTGAAGAGGGCTGGACTATGCTATTACGCTATATTCTGTTATGGATTTCTTGAGAGTATGCCTGCAATAAAATGAATATCAGGGTTGTATATGGTGACATATATGTACTTTGACAATAAAATTACTTTTGACCTTTGACTATGCATATCCATACTTGTTATCATTGTACAGAGGTGCAGTAGAGTGCATCTTCACGAGCTGCATCACTGCTCAGTATGGAAACTGCACTGCGGCAGCATAGAAGGCTCGACAACGGGTAGTTAGAACTGCCCAGTGCATCACTGGACCTGCCCACCTGCCATAAGGTGCCAGTAACATGAAGGATCCCACTCACCCTCCTCATGGATTGTCTGCCTCACTCCCATCAAGGAGGGGGCTGTGTAGCATCCGCATCAGGACCACCAGACTCAAAAACTGTTACTTTCCCCAAGCGGTAAGGCTGATCAACACCTCCACTCACTAAGCCAAATACCACTACTTTATCATTTCCTGTCAGTCACTTTATGTGTGGACACTCCTGTGCCAGTGTTACTTTGTGGACATACAATCAACATATATAAACTATATTAAGTATTTATATTCACTGTGTTTTTTGTATTATTATTTTGTTCTTTGAGAAGAGAGGATGTCCAGGGTTGGCGGGCCTTTGCTTATGCTGGCTGCCTTACCGAGGCAGCAAGAAGGGTAGGCAGAGTCAGTGGAGGTTTCCATGATGCACTGAGCTGCGTCCACAACTCTCTTACAGTCATGTGCTGAGCAGTTGCCTTACCAAGAAGACAGGGGTTTCCAACATTCTTTCATGCCATAGACCCTTACCATTCATTAACTGAGGGGTCTGCGGACCCGGGTTGGGAGCACCTCTGCTCCGTCCGCCACAACAGACAGGATCTCCCGGTTGCCACCCACTTTAACTCTGCTTCACATTCCCATTCGGATATATCCATACATGGCCTCCTCTACTGCCATGATGAGGCTAAACTCAGGTTGGAGGAGCAACACCTCATATACCGTCTAGGTAGTCTCCAGCCCCTTGGTATGAACACTGAATTCTCCAACTTCCACTAATTCCCTCCCCCTTCCTTCCCCTATCACTATGTCACTCTGCCCCCTCCCCCAGCTGCCTATCACCTCCCTCATGGTTCCGCCTCCTTCTACTACCCATTGTGTTTTCCCCGATTCCTTCTTCATCTTTCCTGCCTATCACCTCCCTGCCTCCTCTCCCCCACCCCTTTGTCTTTCCCCTTACTGGTTTTTCACCTGGAACCTACCAGCCTTCTCCTTCCCACCCTCCCCCCACCTTCTTTATAGGGCCTCTGCCCCCTCCCTCTTCAGTCCTGACGAAGGGTTCCGCCCCGAAACGTTGACCGATCGTTTCCACGGATGCTGCCCGACCTGCTGAGTTCCTCCAGCGTGTTGTGTGTGTTGCCCTGACATAGGATGTTTTTGATGGTGCATCAATAACTTCCTCCTGAGGGTGTAGAGATCGCTCAGAGCTTTCCTGGCCGTGTTATCGATGTTGTCGGACCAGCGCAGGCTACAGGACCCTAATCTTGTTGGGCGAATCAAAGGTGATGAGTCAGCATCGAGGAGGGAGAATGAAAATCCGAAAGGTGCCACAATAACCTCTTGCTCAACACCATCTAAACCAAAGAGCTGGCGATTGACTACACGAGGAGCAAACTGGAGCTCCATGGGTCAGTCCTCATCATATCAGAGATGGAAAGGGTCAGCAACTTTTAATTTCTCTGCGTTATCACTTCAGAGGGTCCGTCCTGGGTCCAGCAATAAGTGCCATTAGAAAGAAAGCAAGGTAGCACCTCTAATTTCTTGGAAGTTTGTGAAGTTTTGCCATGCCATCTAAAACTTTGACAACTTTCTGTAGATGTGGTGTGGAGTGTATGTTGACCGTTTGCACCACAGCCTGGTATTTCAGGGCCTGCATAATGAAATATACCAAAAAGGATGTTCCTGCCCTATCCTCTATGGACACTTTATTAGATACACCTATCGTTAATGCAAATATCTAATCAACCAATCATGTGACAGCAACTCAATAAATAAAAGCATGCAGACATGGTCAAGAGGTTCACTTGTTGTTCAGACCAAACATCAGAATGGGGAAGAAATGTGATCTGAGCGCCTTTGATCCAGGACTGATGATCGGAGTCAGACAGAGTGGTTTGAACATCTCAGAAACTACTGATCTCCTGGGATTTTCATACACAAGTCTGTAGAGTTCACAGAGAATGGTGCAAACAAACAACACCCATAAAACTCCAGTCAGCGGCAGTTCTGTGGGCAAAAATGCCTTGTTAATGAGAGAGATCAGAGGCGATTGCCAGAGGGGTTCAAGGTGACAGGAACGTGACGGGAACTCAAATAACCGCACGTCACAAGAGCATCTCTAATTCACAGCACGTCAAACCTTGAGGTGGATGGGATGGGCTACAGCGGTAGAAGACCACCCTGGGTTCCACTCCTGTACCTGATACAGTGCCCATTGATTGTACGCTCGATGCTCCAAGGGTCTGGGCAAACAGGCTGTAGAGATCAGGAGTGGTCACGCCGCGGGAGAGGTGCCCCACCCTAACACCGAGCTCCCTGAAGCTATCTCTTCATCACGCACGGAGGGTGGGGATGTGTCCCCACACTGCACACCAGCTATGCTTTGAAACCCATCACCCTCCCTCCACGCCAACCCCAATTCCAAGGTCGGCTCCCTTCTTCGAAGCTTCCCACAGATGTTGCCCGGACTCGTTCTTCCAGTGTTTCCTCTTGTGCCCGAATCACTCTCCGATTGATCAGCATCTAACGCCTACAGCTTACGGCAGTTATAAAAAACACGACTCAAAAGGGAAATCAACTCTTCCGTGCGAGAAAGATTCACATTTATCGCAACATGCAGAGAAATGCGTCGTTTTTGCATTAACAACCAACACAACCGAAGGACACGCTGGGGGCAGCCCACAAGCGCTGCCAACGCATTCCGGCGCCAACACAGCACATCCACTAACAACGTTCAGCTGGACCGAACAAAACAAACCGGAACCCGACAAGCAACAAAATAACAACCGCAAGACAAACCTCGTTTCTCCCTCTCACCAACATCCCCCGCAAACACAGAATTAAAGATTTTTTAAATAGCTTAATAAGACACGGTATATGCGAACTGGAAACAATCCAAAATATTGGCGACAGTAATTAGAAACCTCCCAGAAAATTATTTAAATTGGCTTAAGGCGAGTTCTTAAAATGCTACAGTCTGCCAATCTTCGTTATACAGTATAGAGTACCTCGAACCGAACATACAGTTCCTAATTCTATATCAATGTTACAGTATAAATGAACTAAAACAGTGTGAAACAATTAATCGGCGGTTTCAAAAACGTCTAATAAACTTAGACGCCGACTTACTCCGGGGATGGCACACTGGGTCAGGAGGGTCACAAACAACGCAGAAACTTGGGCGAAGTTCATCACGTCGAAATTGCGCCCGGATTTGCGGCGCTGGCTCGGAGAAGCGCCGGTGGAATCACCCCACGATCTCCACTCTGCCAGCTGAAGACTTTTTAAGAGGGGTCCTGAACGCTTGTCCGGTGACCCTGACGTGCAAACACACCCTTCCTGCAATCGGGCTGTTGCAGATAGAAAACAAACCAAAAGTTTATTTTTTTTCATAAACTCTAAAAATGCAGATTCTAGGAGTCCCAAATGATGCAAAGCCTGCTGCGTTCACCAGCAACTTTGATGTGTGTTGCCTGATGCAAAGCCTCCCTGGTTATCTTCCATCCGCACTCTACCCAAGTTAACTGTGGATACTGTTTATATTATTCCCGGAATTGGTTGACGGGGGCAATAACCAATCAGAAAACAAGCTGTCTTGCCCTTCACCAATGGCAGCGCGGGGAAGGGGCGGGAGAGTCAGGTAGCCGGTGCGTGTTGTATTTCAAGGTGTGCGGAGCTTCAAACTGTTTGAGGGTCAGTCAGCGTCTGTGGGGCGGTAGAGGGGTGGTGAACCAGGCTGGGTTACTCCGGTAGACTGCCTGTTGCTGCGGCTTCTATCAACCCTTGTCTCCCGCGTCCCTGGTGGAAAGGTGAGCGTTTGATCCGGATTCCACAGACGCCGAAATTCCGCCCTCATTCCCTTCAGGCTGGGGTTCCTCCAGGCACAGCGGACTTGGGGTGTGCGTTTCACCCACAGGTGACACTTTATTATGAGAAATGCCGCGCCTCCCCTCCCCTCACACACTCTCCCCATCATCGTCGACAGGCAGTGCCCCCCAAAAGGCGGCATCCATCACCAGGGCATGCAGTCGGGCTCTCTTCTCATTACTACCACCAGCGAGCCTGCAGACCCGCATCACGCTCACACCACTTGTCTGAACGGTCCAGGGCAACTCGCTACTGTTGCCCTACTTTTTTTTATATTTCTTGTAATTTATAGTAATTTTGAATACAGTATTTTACCGTCCAGCTGCCACAAAACAACAGATTTCATGACAAATGTCAGTGATAATAATCCCTTAACCCCTAACTTTATTTTTGATAAAAATGCTCTCTGCACTCACTCTGTCCAGAGGTACCTATGAAGTGGCCACTGTGTGGATGTTCTGCCAGAATTTGACTTCCCAAAGTGCGCTTGTCTGGAAGAAATTGAGGTTAATAAAAGCAAAATTAAATCCTGATTTTACTGGTTCAGCGGGTCCATTTAATGTCAGAGAATGTGTACAGGATACACCCTGAAATTCTCACTCTTCGCAGAAATCCTCGAAACAGAAGAAAAACCCCAAAGAATGAATGACAGAAAAACATTAGAGCCCCAAAGCCCCTCTCTTCCTTCCGTGCACAAGCAGCAACCCTCCTCCCACTTGTGCTAGCAGAAAGCATCAGCCCCCCCCACCACCATCCACCACACAAGCAAAAGAGGCAATGATTTAGAGTCCATCAAAAGACACTGTTCATCCCCACAGTTTGATATCCTACAGGTTTTCTTTCTCTCACAAGCGAGGAAGAGAAAGGTATCACTCCTGCCCCAGCGAGAGTGGAGGCCAACTGCTTGCTGTTTTGATGTTACAGTCTGCAGCATTGCTTTAGTTTGAGTCCCCCCCGACTCAAGAATCAGCAGCAAACTCTCTCTCACCATCACAAGAGAAAGAGAGAGCAATTGCTCAAGTGCAGAGGCTTCCAACAGCTGCACCTGTGGTCTCAACGATCTGATCTCCTGTGACGCATCAGTAGGAGACACCAGCGAGGAATCAGATTGCCCACAAGTCCGCAGAGCTGCATTATAAAAGCGCACATCTTCCTGTCTGGTACCTGGAGGTATCAAAATTGCTAGATTGCTCGGCGAGTTCCAAGAGCAGGAACCTACTGCCGTGAAGAACCACAGTTTGAGTGCAGCTGTAGATCACAGGCTCTGACAGAGCCCCAGCCACCTTGAAAAGGAAAGGAGAGACGGTGAAGAGAAGAGTTTAAACTGTTCCACAGACAAACTTGAAGAAGTCACCCTCTGGCACCATCTTTAGCTCCTCTTTACCACATCTTTTGTCACTAATCTTTGAAGTTGTGGTACAGTTTTGATTCTTTGATTTCAATATTCTTCCTAGCTTGACTGTCTTCTGTCTGGTTATATGGTTCTTCTTCTTTGGCTGTCCATCAATTTCGATGTTGACTGAGGCCTGGGCAAGGTTGTATGGAAGACCGGCAGTTGCCCATGCTGCAAGTCTCCCCTCTCCATGCCACCGATGTCGTCCAAGGGAAGGGCACTAGGGCCGATACAGCTTGGCACTGGTGTCGTTGCAGAACAATGTGTGATTAACTGCCTTGCTCAAGGACACAACATGCTGCCTCAGCTGAGGCTCGAACTAGCGACCTTCAGATCACTGGACCGACGCCTTAACCACTTGGCCACGCGCCAACACCAGCTTGACTGCAACCCACTGCTAAATATGCCAGCTCCATGTAAGTCAAAGTCAAGTTTATTTTTTAATCTGCTGAAGGGTCTTAACCTGAAACGCTGCCTGTACTCTTTTCCATAGATGCTGCCTGGCCTGCTGAGTTCCGCCAGCAATTTTTGTGTGTGTTGCTCAGATTTCCAGCATCTGCAGATTTTCTCCTGTTTGTGTCAAGCTTATTATAATTTGGACAAGTCCATGTCTGCACAGGTGCAATGAAAAACTTACTAGCAGCAGCACCACAGGCACGGAGCATCAGATATACAGCATTCACAAGAAAAAACATACATTAAACTTAAATTGTACATGCCCACCAGTGTTGCTGGTGGTGTGGTTACCGGATGTGTAGCAGCTTGGCTGGAGGTATGTCTTATGAGTTTGAGCTGCAGTATAGACCATAAATCAAAATAGACCGTAAGATACAGTACAGGAGCTGAATTAGGCTATTCGGCCCATCAAATCTGCTCTGCTATTGATCATGGCTGATTTATTTTCTCTTGCAACCCCATTCTCCCTGTAACCTTTGACACCCTTTTACACCATTACATGAATCTATTAACCTCTGCTTCAAATAACCCGATGACTTGACCTCCACAGCCGCCCGTCGCAATGAATTCCACAGATTCAACATCCTCTAGCTAAAGACTGTTTAAAGAACTAAAGAATTAAAAGAATTATATGAGGAATGAGGGCCACACATCATCGTGACTGTTGTAAGATGTGGTCCACTAACTATTTTGAGATGAGATTCCTGCATCCCGCCCCAAGAGCATAAAGCAAAAATGCCATCGAAAGTGTCCCAGTGAGATGGAGTTAAGAGATGTGTCAATAAATACTGATGTTTTCTTTAATTTGTGACTGAATCTGTCATGGTCCGGTCCGTGAAGTCCACATTCAGTGGACTCAGGACTCCGGATCTCCAGCTGGCCCTTGTTTTGGTTGAGTTAATCATAGGCACCTGATTCCCATCTTGGGGCTTGGAATATAAGTAGCCTTGGGGACGACTGTGGGCTGCTGGTTTGTCTTGTCAAGATCCCCTGGGAGCAACCTGCCAGTGGAAGGCTAGAGCGGCCACTTGCCATCTTTAGGCCGCGTTAGAGAACCATCGCTCCACGGAGTCTTGCTGTTGGTAGTCAGAGCCATCTTTGCGGTATGGATTCGGCCGTTTCCCGGGCTAGCTGAGTGGCCATCAGCCACTCTGAGCTAGGTAGGGATCCAACTGTTTCCATAGCCAGCCTAGGTTGCTGGCCATAACTGTGACTTGGAGCAACCCTGATGCAGAGATGGAACTGTCTGTCGTTCTTCGGTGTTTGTCTCTTCTTGTCCTCGCCTCTGTGGGGTAAGTCAGGCTGTTCTGCCTTCCACCGGCAGGTTGCTCCCAGGGGATCTTGACAAGACAAACCAGCAGCTCACAGTCGTCCCCAAGGCTACTTATATTCCAAGCCCCAAGATGGGAATCAGGTGCCCATGATTAACTCAACCAAAACAAGGGACAGCTGGAAGACCCGGAGTCCTGAGTCCATGGACTGGACCACGAACCGGAATGTGGACTTCACGGACCAGACAATGACAGAATCAGAACATAACACGTTTGATTTATAGGAGTTCATTCCCTGGAGTGTATGAGGTTGAGGGGAGATTTAATAGAGGTATACAAAATTATGAGGGGTATGGATAGGGTAAATGCAAGTAGGCTTTTTCCACTGAAGTTGGGTGAGGTTACAACTGGAGGTCATGGGTTAAGGGTGAAAGGTGAAAAATTTGATAGCCTTGGAATCAGAATTGGGTTTATTATCAACAACATAGGAGGTTCTACCGATGCTGGAGATCCAGCGTAGCTCACACAAAATGCCAGAGGAACTCAGCAGGTCAGGGCAACATCTATGAGGAGGAATAAAGAGTCGATGTTTTAGGCTGAGATGCCTCAAGAGGACTGGGTTTAATATCACTGACGTATGTCATGAAATTTGCTGTTTTGCAGCCGCAGTACAGAGCAATACGTAAAAATTACTGTAAGTTACAAAAAGGAGTATAAAAATAATAAACAAGTAGTGCGAAAAAAGAGCAAAGCAGTGAAATAGTGTTCATGGGCTCATGGACAATCCATAAATCTGATGGTGAAGGTGAAGAAGCTGTTTCTAAAGCGTTGAGTGTGTGTCTTCAGGCTCCTGTACCTCCTCCCTGACGGTAGTAATGAGAAGAAGACAAGCTCTGGGTGGTGCAGGTCCCTAATGATGGCGGGGAGGGTCGTCCTCGATGGTGGGGAGGCTGGTGCCCGTGATGGAGCTGTCTAAGTTTACAGCCCTCTGCAGCTTCTCTGATCCTGTGCGTTGGCTAGACCATACCTGGCAGTGATGTATCCGGGCAGAATACCCTCCACAGTGCGCCTGTAGAAACTTGCTAGTCTTTCGTGACATTGTGGTATATCTTTTTCATCACCCCACTTCATCACTTCCAGTGAGCTATGAACTTGTGCGCAGTTAATCTGACCAACCATTAGTTAGCCCTCCTCCTCCTCCATTCCCCCCTCCCCCACCCATCCCCAGCCACAATTCTACTCAAACTGCCTTCTCTGTGACTGTATCAAGATGCTGGGCCCGGCATAGATCTGCAGAGATGTTGGCACGCAGGAACTTGAAACTGTTCACCCTTTCCATGCTGACCTCTCAATGAGAGTGTTCCCTCAACTTCCCCTTCCTGAATATAGTCTCTTATATTCCAGTGAGAATCCAATCTCTCTTTATAACTACATCCCTCCATTCCAGACATTCTGGTGACCTCCAGGGTCAAGGTGCAAAACACAGTTAGAACAGTCACACGCAGCACGAGGCACATAGAAGATAGCAAGCACATAGAAGATATCAGTAAAATGTGGTCATGCAAACAAATGTATAGTTCAAGGGTGTGCAGCGGTCTGCAGTCGATCACCGTATGGCTTGTCTTCTGCAGAGTGAACACTGGAGGCAGCACCAACCCCAACGCCTCTCTCCTGGGCGGCTGTAAATAGGCGATAACGTGAATTGAAGCCGGGTCTTCTCTCTGACCAAGGCCATGCAACTCCCCACCCTCCGCCAATGAACCAGTGAATCAGACTTGCAGCGTTCCACGTTAACAATGTCCAGCAGGGTCTTGAAATCACAAGAAAAACAACCAATACAATCACTTGCTGTTAGACTGCACACTGCCTTTGCGCTCCGTTTCTCTGGCACAGGCAGCTACGCGGCCCGCACTAAGCACAGCTCCTAAGGTTCCTCCACCAACGGGAAGCTTGCTGATGGAGTGGACCTGCGGTACTTTAAGTTGTTAAAATCCAGGCAACCGAGCGTGCTGCCATCTTCCCTCCTGTAGCTTGGTAACCAGAACTGTACGCAGTACTGAAATGTCTAGTCAGCATTTGGTATGTCTGCAACGTGACAACCCAACTCTGACACTCAGTGCCCCGGCCTACAATTGTCTTTTTCATGACACGACATCACTTTCTGGGAGCTATGGTCAGTTAATCTGATCAACCCTTCTAGTTAGCTACCCCACCCCTCTCTATCTATTACCCTTATCACTACACTGCACTGTAATCTAAAAACACTTTTTATAATGCTGATAAACACAAGAGGTTCTGCAGATGCTGGAAATCCCGAGTAACTAGAATATATCCCGAGTATATGGATTTCAGCAAGGCATTTGATAAGGTACCCCATGCAAGGCTTATTGAGAAAGTAAGGAGGCATGGGATCCAAGGGGACATTGCTTTGTGGATCCAGAGCTGACTTGTCCACAGAAGGCAAAGAGTGGTTGTAGACAGGTCATATTCTGCATGGAGGTCAGTCACCAGTGGTGTGCCTCAGGGATCTGTTCTGGGACCCCTACTCTTCGTGATTTTTATAAATAACCTGGATGAGGAAGTGGAGGGATGGGTTAGTAAATTTGCTGATGACACAAAGATTAGGGGTGTTGTGGATAGTGTGGAGGGCTGTCAGCGGGACATCAATAGGATGTGGGCTGAGAAGTGGCAATGGAGTTCAACCCAGACAAGTGTGAAGTGGTTCATTTTGGTCGGTCAAATATGATGACAGAATATAGTATTGATGGCAGTGTGGAGGATCCGAAGGATCTTGGGGTCCGAGTCCATAGGACACTCAAAGCTGCTGTGCAGTTTCACAGTGTTGTTAAGAAGGCATACGGTGCATTGGCCTTCATCAATTGTAGGATTGAGTTTAAGAGCCGAGAGGTAATGTTACAGCTATAATCTCCTTGGAGCGGCGGAGGATGAGAGGTGACCTGAGATGTATAAGATAAGATGATAAGAGGCATTGATGGTGTGAATAGTTAGCAGGTCAGGCAGACTTGACCTGAAATGTTAACTGTTTACTCTTTTCCACAGACACTGCAGCATCTTGTGCGTGTTGCTTTTTAGAACCCAGTCTACATTGTCAATACATTCGAGTATTTATGTTCTTTTGCACATGTTATTCCATATCTGTATTTTAACTTTTAACTTTATATAGTTTTTTATTTGTTATGGTTGTTGAATGTTGCACGCTGACCAACACACCACAGCAAATTACTAATACGTGTAGATGTATATGGTGAATAAAGTTGATCCTTGACGATGACAAGGTCCTTGGCATTTATTTTGTATGTTCTACCAGAATTTCACATCACAATGAACACTTACCAGGAACAAATTCAGGTTTTAAAAGCAACATTAAATCCCTGATATACCGTGCCTTCTGTCATTAACTCTTGATGTTCCAGCGTGTTTTTGATATCTTGTTTTCAATGTTCTTCCAAGCTCGACTGTAACCCTTCAAAGTTCAAAGTAAATTTATTATTAAAGTATATACCTGGATATGTCACCATATATACAAACCCAAGATTCATTTTCTTGCGGGCATTCACAGTGAATGCTAAGAAACACAATAGGATCAATGAAAACTGCACACAAATACAGATAAACAACCCAGGTGCAAAAGGCAACAAATTATGCAAATATAAAAGAGGAACAAAAACAAAATAATAATAAATATGTAAGTAATAAATATCGAGACCATGAGTTGTAGAGTCCTTGAAAGTAAATCCAGGTGTGTGAAGTTACCCACGCTGATTCAGGATCCTGATGGTTGAGGGGTAATTGTTGTTCCTGAACCTGGTGGTGTGGGTCCTGAGGCTCCTGTACCTCCTGCCTGCGAGAAGAGAGCATGGCCTGGATGGTGGGGTTCCTTGATGATAGATGCTGTCTTCCTGCGACAGCGCTCCTTGTAGCTGTGCTCAGTGGTGGGCAGGGCTTTCCCCGTGATGGACTGGGCTGTATCCATTATTTTCTCTAGGCCTTTCCATTCAAGGGCAAAGTTGTTCCCATACCAGGCCATGATGCAACCAGTCAGGAAACTTTCAAGGTGCACCTATAGAAGTTTGTCCTTAGCTAGATATGATCCAATAAGTATGTGACTCCACACAAGAGGTTCCAGCTCCATGTATGTCAAAGTCAAAGTTAAGTTTATTGTCATTTGCACAAGTCCATGTGTACAGAGAGGCAGTGAAAAACTCACTTGCAGCGCATCACAGCCACAGAGCATCAGATAAGTAGCATTCACATGAGAAAACATGAATTAATCTTAAATTATACACACCCTCCAGAGCTTTGTGTGTTGCTGGTGGTTTGGTTACTGGATGTCCTCTAGCTAAAGATTGTTTAAATAAATAAGTACTTAAAAGAATTGTATTAGGAATGAGGACCACAAAGTGTTGCAACTGTTGTAAAATATCTTGTGGTCCACTAAACACAGGGACAGTAATCCTGCATGCCACCCCACGAGCATAATGCAAAAATGCTCTCTGAAGTAACCCGGTGAGATGGAGTTCAACAGAAGTGTTAATAAATACTGATGTTTTCTTTAATTTGTGACTGAACCAGAACATGACACATTTGGTCTACAGGACATCATTCCCTATAACATAGAAGACTGAATTGAATTGAATTGAATTGACTTTATTTCTTACATCCTTCACATACACGAGCAGTAAAATATCTTTTCATTACGGCCCCGTCTAAATGTGCAATATGCAATAATAGTAATTTATAATAATTTTTAATAAATAGAACAGTCAATGTAACATAGAAATACACTCAATCAATCTGATGGTCTGGTGGAAGAAGCTGTCCTGGAGCCTGTTGGTCCTGGCTTTTATGCTGCGGTACCATTTCCCAGATGGTAACAGCTGGAATAGATTGTGGTTGGGGTGACTCGGGTCCCCAATGATCCTATGGGCCCTTTTTACACACCTGTCTTTGTAAATGTCCTGAATAGTGGGAAGTCACAACTACAGATGCGCTGGGCTGTCTGCACCACTCTCTGCAGAGTCCTGCGATTGAAGAAAGTACAGTTCCCAGTGATGCAGCCAGTCAGGATGCTCTCAATTGTGCCTCTGTAGAAAGTTCTTAGGATTTGGGGGCCCATACCAAACTTCTTCAACCTGAGGTGAAAGAGGTGCTGTTGTGCCTTTTTCACCTCACAGCTGTGGGGAGATTTGATAGAGGTATACAAAATTATGAGGGGTATAGATAGGGTAAATGCAAGCAGGCTTTTTCCACTGAGGTTGGGTGAGACTTCAACTCGAGGTCATGGGCTAAGGACGAAAGGTGAAAAATTTGAGGGGAACGTGAGGAGGAACTTCTTGACCCAGAGGGTGGAGTGGGCTGCCAGTAAAACGGGCTGCCAGAGGAAGTGGTGCGTACGGATTCGATAGCAACATTTAAGAGAAGTTAGGATAAGTACACGAATGGGAGGGGTATGGAGAGCTATGCACCAGGTGTGGGTTAATAGGACTAAACTTAGACTTGGTTCTTCCCTCACCTTAATTGGTGCATCAAGCGGCCAGCTGTTTCCAGTAGGAACAGCCACTGGCAGCGGCTTCTTAGGAGTCGCACCATTTTGCAGGTCGTCTAGGCAGGTTCTGGTACCTTGTCTACTTAGCCCTTCCGCATCTCCTTTTGCTGTCTGATGGAATTCAGTGCCCTCGCTGTTTCTGTTCTGTTGTTGGTTTTATGAGGCTGAGTTGTTAGCCCGAGGCTCAACCCTCCTCCCTTCTCAGCACGGGCTTGGGAGCGGCCATGGCGGGACTCGGCGGGAAGACAATTTGGCATGTACAGGATGGGTTGAAGGGCCTGTTTCTGTGCTGAAGTGCTTCACAACTCTTATCTATTCTGCTTCACCCTCTAGCCCTTCAGTTCTGAGGTTTCTAGATGCTATTTGCCTGTGTACTGGATGTCACGAGGCTGTCCCACACTGGGCTCCCGGCAATCAATATTTCTGTGAAATGACATCTGCCCAGTTTTCATCTAATAACTGATAATGTTCTCTTTGGGAGTGGGTGGAAAATCAGTGCAAAAATCTTCACAGTTTTCTAGCATGGTCCTAGAGGTGTCTTCACTCGAACGTGGCCACACTGAACAGGCTGCAACAGGGTTGTGGTGAAACTGTTATCACTCTGCATGCACTCTTATAATTTTGATCTAATTTACTCTCATAAAAAAGATAAGCTGTAAGTAGAAGCATGAGTAGGTCAATCTTGCCTGTTTGGCCATTCTATGAGACCGCAGCTCTTCTTTCTCACTGGAGCAGGAGAATGAGGGGAAATCTTACAGAGGCTCACAAACCTATGAGGGGTATAGGCACACAGGATTTCTCCTCCTTGGGCTGACTGAGACTAGAACTAGAGGTCATAGGTTTCAAAGTTCAAAAGTTCAAAGTGAATTTATCATCAGAGTAGATATACGTCACCACATACAACGTTGAGCAACGCGCACAAAATGCTGGAGGAACTCAGCAGGTCAGGCAGCATCTACGGAAATGAGACTCATCTCAAAACGTTAACTGTTTATTCATTTCCGTAGATGCTGTCTGACCTGCTGTTGCTGTGGATTTCCAGCATCTGCAGAATCCCTTGTGTTTATAAACTACACTGTGATTAATTTTCTCGTGGGCGTTCACAGTAAATACAAAGAAAATAAATACAAAGTGGTGGTGGATTAGGGTGAAAGTTGAAATATTTCAGGGAAATCTGAGAAGGGAACTTCTTCATTGAGAGGGTGGGTGATGTGAGAGTGGAACAAGTTGCTAGTGGAAGTGGTGGACGTGGGCTGAACCACAACATTTAAGATCTGTTTGAATTGGTACATGGTTGAGAGAAGTTTGAAGGTATATGGACCAGGTGCAAGTAGATGGGAGTCAGCAGAAGACCAGCAGAGACTAGATGGACTGAAGGGCCTGTTTCTGTGGCATAGTGCTCTATAATTCTGCAACTCTGACGTTGCTGCAGGTGAGTTTTTCATTATGCAGATGACCACCGAAGCTTGACTGCGGAGCAGTAGTGATACCAAGCCACGAGGGTCAATGGGGACATGCGAAATTACGTTAGCTTCCTAAGAAAATAGAGGCACTGGTGAGCTTCCATGCTGTTGGGTTGGACCATGACGGGTGATGTTCCCTCTGGGGAAGTTGAGGCTGTTAACCCTCTGGTCTTCATCACCGTTGATGTAAACTGGAGTGTGTGCATCTACCCTGTGCCCCCTACCGTCTCTGTAGGCAATAACCATCGCTTTCGTTGACATTGAGGGAAGGGTGGTTGTCTTGACAACATGTCACTCAGCCCTCCCTCCGTCTCCTTCCAGTAATCTCATTCATCGTTGTATGGCCCGCATCTGCAAACTTGTACATGGAGTTAGGGCAGATTCTGGACACGCAGCTGTGTGTGTGTACAGGGAGTAGAGTAAGGGGGCCAGAGATGTGGCCTTGCTTGATCAGATAGTAGGAACTAATGTGGAGTGTTGAGTGTTGAGGCTTTAGTCATAGTCATACTTTATTGATCCCGGGGAAAATTAGTTTTCGTTACAGTTGCACCATAAATAATAAATAATAATAAAACCATAAATAGTTAAATAGTAATATGTAAAATAAGTCCAGGACCAGCCTATTGGCTCAGGGTGTCTGACCCTCCAAGGGAGGAGTTGTAAAGTTTGATGGCCACAGGCAGGAATGACTTCCTATGACGCTCTGTGTTGCATCTTCTTGGAATGAGTCTCTGGCTGAATGTACTCCTGTGCCCACCCAGTACATTATGTAGTGGATGGGAGACATTGTCCAAGATGGCATGCAACTTGGACAGCATCCTCTTTTCAGACACCACCATCAGAGAGTCCAGTTCCATCCCCACAACATCACATTTATCGGGCACTGCTGTGGCCTCACTTGGAGTATTGTAAACAGTTTAGGGCCCCTTATCAAAGAAAGGATTTGCTGGCATTGGAGAGGGTTTAGAGGAGGTTCATGAAAATGATTCTGGGATTGAGTACCTTGTCATATGAGGAGCACTTGATGGCTCTGGGCCTGTACTCACGGGAACTCAGAAGAATGAGGGGGATCTCATTAACCTCTCAAATGTTGAATGGCCTCGACAGAGTGGATGAGAAGAGGATGTTTCCTGTATTGGGAGAATCTAGGCCCAGAGAGAAGTCCACTTCGAACAGAGATGAGGAATTTCTTTAGCCAGAGAGTGGCGAATCTGTGGAATTGATTGCCACAGGCAGCTGTGGAGGCCAAGTCACCGGGTATATTTAAGGGAGATAGAAAATGCATGCCAGAAGGGAATGTTACAATAGTTATGGGGGACTTCAATATGCAGGTAGATTGGGAAAATCAGGTTGGTGCTGGATTATAGGAGGGGGAGTTTCTAGAATGCCTGAGATGGCTTTTTGGAGCAGCCTATGTCTGAGGCCACTAGGGGATCAGCTATTCTGAATTGGGTGTTGTGCAATGAACCAGAATTGATTAGAGAGTTTAAGGTGGAAGAATCCTTCAGGGCAAATGATCAAATTCACCCTGAAGTTTGAGAAGGAGAAGCTAAAGTCAGATGTATCAGTATTACAGTGGAGTGAAGGGAATTACAGAGGCATGAGAGAGAATTGATTGGAAAAGAATCCCCGGAAGGGATGACAGCAGAACAGCAATGGCTGGAATTTCTGGAAGCAATTTGGAAGGCACAGGGTATATACATCCCAAAGAGGAAGAAGTATTCTAAAGGAAATATGACACAACCCAGACCAACAAGAGGAGTCAAAGCCAAAGTCCTGCTGAAGGGTATTGACCCGAAACCTCGACTGTACTCTTCTCTATAGATGCTGCCTGGCCTGCTGAGTTCCTCCAGCATTTTGTGTGTTGTCTAAAAGCCAAAGAGAGGGCATAAAATAGAGTAAAAACTAGTGGGAAATTAGAGGATTGGGAAGCTTTTAAAAACCAAAATTCATTAAGAAGGCAAAGATGGAATATGAAAGAAAGCTGGCCAATAATATTAAAGAGGATACCAAAATTTTCAACAGATACATAAAGTGTAAAAGAGAATTGAGAGTGGACATCAGACTGCTGGAAAACATTGGTGGAGAGGTAGTAATGGGGGACAACAAATTGGCCGATGAACTGAATTAAGTATTTTGTGTCAGTCTTCACTGTGGAAGGCACTAGCAGTATGGTGGAAGATCCAGGTGTCAGAGGACATAAAGTGTGTGAAGTTACCATAACTAGCGAGAAGGTCCTTGGGAAGCTGAAAGGTCTGAAGGTAGATAAGTCACCTGGACCAGATGGTGTACACCTCAGAGTTCTGAAAGCGGTGGCTGAAGAGATCATGGAGGCATTAGTAATGATTTTTCAGGAATCACTAGATTCTGAAATGATTCCGGATGTCACAACCACTGATTCGGCAGCGCAGTGGATATGGCAGTTGGGCTCGTGAATCTGCACGTCAACTAATTATATCATTGTGATTGTATTTAACTCCATTCATTCTGTCATAGTGTTTGTCGAGACTTGGACACAGCAATGCTTTGCGCCTGTTTGGATTCTGCCTTGCCTGAGAAATTGGACTGTTGAGTCAACTGACTCTGAAGACTAGCAGTATTCGTTTTATTCTTAATTCTCTTCAGCCGCAGTGTAGGCTTTGTTTCCCATTTGAGAGTTTTAGTTAACATCCCTGTTTGGCCTAGAGTTTATTGTTTTCTTTTCCCTTTAACATTGTTCGCATTAAAGCCTGTGATTTATTGACCTGCTTCAGTGTCTCTCACTCTGCACTTGATCCATATCTGAACCCTGTGACACTGGGAGACTGGAAAATTGCAAATGTCACTCCATTCTTCAAGAAGGGAGAGATGTAGAAGAAAGAAAACTATAGGCCAGTTAGTCTGACCTCAGTGGTTGAGAAGATGTTGGAGCTGATTTTTTAGAATGAGGTCTCAGGGTACTTGGAGGCACATGATAAAGTAGGCCAGCATGGTTTCCTCAAGGAAAAATTTTGCCTGACAAGTCTGTTGGGATTCTTTGAAGAAATACAAGCTGGATAGACAGAGGAGATTTGGTTGATGTTGTGCACTTGGATTTTCAGAAAGCCTTTGACAATGTGCCACACATGAGACTGCTTAACAAGCTACAAGCCCGTGGTATTGCTAGAAAGATTCTCACACAGATAAAGCAGTGGCTGATTGGCAGGAGGCAAAGAGTGGGAATAAATGGAGCCTTTTCATACTGGCTGCTGGTGACTGGTGGTGTTCCACAGGGGACTGCGTTAGGACTGATTTCTTTACGTTATATGTCAATGATTTGGATGATGGAATTGATGGCTTTGTTGCAAAGTTTTCAGATGATATGAAGATAGCTGGAGGGGCAGGTAGTTTTGAGGATGTAGGGAGGCTACAGAAGGATTTAAACAGATTAGGGAAATGGGCAAAGAAATGGCAGATGGAATACAGTGTCGGGAAGTGTATGGTCATGTACTTTGGTAGAAGAAATGAAAGGGTTAACTATTTTCTAAACGGAGAGTAAAGGCAAAAATCTGAGGTGCAAAGGGACTTGGAAGTCTTTGCACAGGATTCTCTAAAGGTTAATTTGCTGGTTGAGTCTGTGGTATTTGCTGAGGAAGGCAAATACAATGTTAGCATTCATTTCAAGAGGACTAGAATATAAAAGCAAGGATGAGGCTTTATGAAACACTGGTGAAGCCTCACTTGGAGCACTGAGCAGTTTTGAGCCCCTTATCTTAGAAAGGAAGAAGGTACAGGAGCCTCAGGATCCACACCACCAGGTTCAGGAACAGTTATTACCCATCAATCATCAGGCTCTTGAACCAAAGGGGATAACTTCACTCAACTTCACTTGCCCCATCACTGAACTGCTCCCACAACCTATGGATTCACTTTCAATGACTCTTTTTTGGCATTTTCACAGTTTGTTGTCTTTCGTACACTGGTTGAATGTCCAAGTTAGTGTGGTTTTTCATTGATCAGATTATAGCTATTATTCTATTATGGATTTATTGAGTATTCCCATAAGAAAATGAATCTCAGGGTTGTATATGGTGACATATATGCACATTGATAGTAAATTTACTTTGAACTGTGAAGTTTTTACAGGAGTGGAGCCCAGTGTGGTCTGCTGCTGCTGTGGCCCTTCCTCTTCAAGGTTCAACATGTTGTGTGTTCAGAGATGCTCTTCTGCACCCACTGTTGTATCATGTGGTTATCTGCGTTACTGTCGCCTTCCTGTCAGCTTGAAACAGTCTAGACATTCTCCTCTGATCTTTCTCATTAACAAGTCATTTTCGCCCACAGAATTGAAAGTTTTTTTTTGTATTTTGTATTCTCTGAAAACTAGAAACTGTTGTGCTTGAAAATGCCAGAGATTAGCAGTTTCTGAAATACTCAGAATCAGAATCAGGTTTATTACCACCAGCATGTGTCATGAAAATTTGTTAACTTAGCAGCAGCAGTTCAATGCAATACATAATCCAGAAGAGAGAAAAAAAATAAATTACAGTATACATATATTTAATAGATTAAAAATCGTGCAAAAACAGAAATAATATATATTAAAAAAGTGAGGTAGTGTTCAAGAGTTCAATGTCCATTTAGGAATTGGATGGCAGAGGGGAAGAAGCTGTTCCTGAATCGCTGAGTGTGTGCCTTCAGGCTTCTGTACCTCCCACCTGATGGTAACAGTGAGAAAAGGGCATGCCCTGGGTGCTGGGGGTCCTTAATAATGGACACTGCCTTCCTGAGACACTGCTCCTTGAAGATATCCTGAGTACTTTGTAAGCTAGTACCCAAGATGAAGCTGACTAAATTTAAAACCCTCTGCAGCTTCTTTCAGTCCTGTGCAGTAGCCCCTCCATACCAGACAGTGATGCAGCCTGTCAGAATGCTCTCCATGGTACAACTATAAGAGGTTTTGAGTGTATTTGTTGACATACCAAATCCCTTCAAACTCCTAATGAAGTATAGTTGTGGTCTTGCCTTCTTTATAACTGCATCAACATGTTGGGACCAGGTTAGATCCTCTGAGATCTTGCACCCAAGAACTTGAAGCTGCTCACTCTCTCCACTTCTGATCCCTCTATGAGGATTGGTATGAGTTCCTTTATCTTACCCTTCCTGAAGTCCACAATCAGCTCTTTCATCTTACTGACGTTGAGTGCCAGGTTGTGCTGCGACACCATTCCACTAGTTGACATATCTCACTCCTGTACGTCCTCTCATCACCATTTGAGATTCAACAAAGTTATAGATGATATTTGAGCTATGCCTAGCCACACAGTCATGGGTATAGAGAGTAGAGCAGTGGGCTAAGCACACACACTTGAGGTGCACCAGTGTTGATCATCAGCAAGGAGGAGATGTTATCACCAATCCGCACAGATTGTGGTCTTCCGGTTAGGAAGTCAAGGATCCAATTGCAGAGGGAGATACAGAGACCCAGGTTCTGTAATTTCTCAGTCAGGATTGTGGGAATGATGGTATTAAATGCTGAGCTATAGTCGATGAACAGCATCCTGACATAGCTGTTTGTGTTGTCCAGGTGGTCTAAAGCCATGTGAAGAGCCATCATGATTGCATCTGCCATTGAACTATTGTGGCGATAGGCAAATTGCAACGGGTCCAGGTCCTTGCTAAGGCAGGAGTTCAGTCTAGTCATGACCAACCCCTCAAAGCATTTCATCACTGTAGATGTGAGTGCTACCAGGCGATAATTATTAAGGCAGCTCACATTATTCTTCTTAGGCACTGGTATAATTGTTGCCTTTTTGAAACATGTGGGAACTTCTCCCTGTAGCAGTGAGAGGTTGAAAATGTCCTTGAATACTCCTGTCAGTTGGTTGATACAGATTTTCAGAACCTTACCAGGTACTCTGTCGGGACCTTCAATCTTGGGAGGGTTCACTCTCTTTAAAGACAGCCTAACGTTGGCAGAGACGGAGATCACAGGGACATGAGGTGCAGCAGGGATCTTCACAGCTGTAGTTGTGTTCTCCCTTTGAAAGTGGGCATAGAAGGCATTGAATTCATCTGGTAGTGAAGCATCGCTGCCATTCATGCTATAGGGTTTCGCTTTGTAGGAAGTAATGTCTTGCAAACCCTACCAGAGTTGTCGTACATCCGATTTTCCCTCCAACCTCATTTGAAATTGTCTCTTCGCCCTTGAAATAGCACCTTGTCTGGCACCAGCAATCATTCCATGGTCAAAGTCACGGAGGTCTCAGTTTTTCTCCATTCTGATGTTTCGTCTGAACAACAACTGAACCTGTTGATCATGTCTGCATGTTTTAATGCATTGAGTTGCTGCCACATAATTGGCTGATTAGATATTTGTATTAACGAGCAGGTATACAGGTGTACCTAATGAAGTGGCCACTGAGCAAAGCTGATAAATAAATGATTTGGAGTCACCAAACCATTTTGATGACACTTGGTCAATAATCTCACCCTTGCTATTGAATGAATGAGACACAGATGATAAAAAAGAGATGTGTATTAGCATAAATCCTTCAATTACAACCAATATAACTTCAATCTTTGAGAGAAGTTGTCTGAACAAACTGGTTTGTAATTACCAAGTAGGTCTGAATCCATTGTGAGACTTGGCACTATCCAAAAGTGGTTCTGATTTATTGCAGGGTTTTGGGTAATTACAGGTTTGCAGTCGACGAGACAAGATGGAGGTGAATACCAACTGGAAGTGTTCAGTGGAATATGCAGTCAGTAACAGAAGTTTACTGGCATTTTCTATATTCAGAATGTCTCCTCTTGACTTTATTGATCTGCTGCAGAAAACACTGAAGGAAATTCTTCTGAGGGTCAGTTTGTGTGGGGATGATAGTCAGTGACAACGCTGACACCGTCCTTCAAGTTTTGGACTGACAGGGTTGAGTTCCCTTGCTTCTGCTGTGTGTCAGTGCGCAAGGCTGAATACAGTTGAGGATGTATGGATACTGGATTGGTATTGGAGTTGGTTTATTATTGTCACCTGTTCTGAGACACAGTAAAAGCTTGTCTTGCACACTCCTACAGATCAGATCATTGCACAGTGCATTGAGCTAGAATAAGGTGAAACTTAGAAA
Source organism: Mobula hypostoma (assembly GCF_963921235.1). Classification (NCBI taxonomy): domain Eukaryota; kingdom Metazoa; phylum Chordata; class Chondrichthyes; order Myliobatiformes; family Myliobatidae; genus Mobula; species Mobula hypostoma. The sequence goes on from NC_086099.1 coordinate 220,158,345, forward strand.
ATTCAAGATAAATTTAAGATCAAGGTACATATACGTTACAATATACAACCCTGAGATTCATTTTCTTGCAGGCATTTATAGGAAAAATAAAGAAATGCAATAGAAATTATTTAAAAACTATGCATAAGCGAACACTGACAAACAATCAATGTGCAAAAGAAGACAAACTGTTCAAATAGAAATAATTAATACTGAGAATGAGTTGTAGAGGGTCATTAAAGGTAAATCTATAGGTCATAGAATCAGTTCAGTGTTGAGGCGAGTGAAGTTATCCACTCTGGTTCAGGAGCCTGATGGTTTGAAGGTTGATAAGTATTCCTGAAGCTATTGGTGTGGGACCTAAGGCGGCTGAACCATTTCCCTGATGGTAGTAGTGAGAAGATGGTCTGGATGGTTGATACAGAATAAAGTGTAAGCGCTACTGAAGAAATGCAGTGCATCGTGATAAAGTATGAGATCACAATGGAAAAATGGACGGCTATGCGGGAGGGAAGACGCAGGTTGATCATATAGGTTAAAAACTTGGCCAGACATCATGGGCCGAAATGTGTTGAAATGTTCTATGTTCTGTGAAAGCAAGTACCACCAGGCTCGAGGACACCTCCTTATGAGGCTATCGAACAGTTCTTCAGTATGATACGTTAGACTCTTCACCTCACAATCTACATTGTCTTGGCTGTGCACATTATTATCTGCCTGCACTGCACTGTCTCTGTAACTGTTACACTCTATTCTGCATTCTGTTATTGTTGTTCCTTCGTACTACCTCAATGTACTGACAGCGCAGGTGAAGTGCAGCAACTACTTGTCGGTGGCAAAATACAAAACAGATAAAACTACTGAACACCCTATTAATAACACGTTAATAATTCTCCTGTGGCTTAGCCTCTAAGCCCGGCGGAACTGTTTCTACTGACAGGAGAAGGGGCGAAGGCGGGTCCTGGCGCCTTAACACCAGTGCTTCAGGTAGATGGAGCTCATCAGCCTGGGAAGGCAGTCCATCTGAGAGAGGGAAAACTCTGATTTCAAACCTCTGCTGCCTTGCGGCCATACCCACTCATGGGAAAGGCTTCGGGAGTAAACCCTGAGGACAAATCTGGAGCTGGCGTCCCTAAGGCAGTCCGATGTTGCCTTCAACCTCATTCTGGCAGCTCCTGCGACGACACTGGTGCCGAGCTGTATCGGCCCTTGCCCTTCCCTTGGACAACATCGGTGTCGTGGAGAGGGGAGATTTGCTGCATGGGCAACTGCCGGTCTTCCATACAACCTTGCCCAGGCCTGCGCCCTGGAGAGGACGCAAGACTTTCCAGGCGCAGATCCATGGTCTTGCGAGACTAATGGATGCCACCATTAATAATGATCACCGCTAACAACGGAGAGGCGTGCAGAGACTAGCGGAGGTGGAGGCGGGAGGAGGTGGAATCGAAGGTGAAGCATGGCAGAGACAAGTGGAGGCAGAAGTGAGGAACCACCCGATGTTTGGATGATTTAAGCACCTGGCCAGATTGAAAAGATCGGGAGACTGAAACCGAAGGCAAGGGATAAGCCAGTTCTGCCTGATTCTGCTCACTACTCCTGTGACGTTTATTCAGCTCCAAGCTGAACTGTGGCTGTGGTCTGCACCAGCTGCAGTGATGTCTGGCCTCGTGTCTTTCATAAAACTTCTGAACATAAAAGTTCTGAATCTCTTTGCTTACTTTTATTGTTTGCAAAATTTTTTCACTGCACATTGGGTGTTTGATGGTTTTTTTAATGAATTCTTTTGGGGCTTCTTTGTTTTTTGGCTGCCTGTAAGGAGACAACTCTCAAGGTTGTATAATGCATACACAATTTGATAGCAAATGTGCTTTGAATTTTTTAAATGAAATGATCTGTATGGATGGCATGCAAGACAAAGCTTTTCACTGTAACTTGGTCTGTCAGTCTAGGTACCATATCCAATGCGGACGTTGGTGACCATGGTTTTCCAAATAGATCTATCCTTCATTTTTTGGATGACTTCCATTTCCTCGATGTGTAGCCACTGGCTATTCTTTTGATGTTCATAAGCCGAGGTCTTCCTCTAGGTTTGATCCCCTCGATCTTACCAGAGAGCATGAGTTTTTCTAGTTCATCTTTCTGCATGATGTGTCCTAGGAATCTGAGTTGTCTTTCTCTTATTGTTGGTATGAGTCATCGAACTGCTTGGGCTCTTCTGAGAACTTCTTCATTTGATGTGTGTGTGGTCCATGATATTTTTAACATTCTCCTGTAGAACCATAATTCAGCTGCTTCTAGTCTCTTTTCCATTGCTGGAGAAATGGTCCAGCATTCACTTCCATAAGTCAGGATAGAATAAATGTAGTACTGCAGTATTCTGTTTTTAGTGTGCATGCTCATCTTTCTGTCTGTTAATATGGTCTTCATTTTTTGGAAAGCTTTTTTCGCCATTGCTATTCTGTACCTCGGTACATCTGACAATAATAAACCTATTTAACAATGTCCTAATATACCCTGTCCCCTCTCTAGCCTAGCTCAAGGGTTGAGATGCACCATCCAATCAGTTAAGAATTTTTCTGACTGTTTCCTCACCATTTCTGCCAACAATTTTAAGTTGCATATAAACTGGACAAGATGAGCAGTAAGGACATTGTCAGGAAATGTAGAGGAGGCTTGACCCAAACACAGAGCACTGGAGATAACTTAGCGGTGGGCAATAACTTTAATCATGAACTGCAAAATAGTAAGTCATGAGGGGGCCACGAAACAAGAGAGAAAAGTTACTAAGCACAACAGGCAACAAGGTAACTGAAGGCTAGGAGCAACTAGTTGAAGCTGACTGGTTCAATGTGTGAACAAAGACTGGGGATGAGAGCTGGGTTTAAATAGGCTGCAGGTGACGATGTGGAAATGCGTGCCAGGTGATCCCTGTTAGCTGGGTGGAAACTGGGAGGTGTCTGCCTTTTCAGACTTGACAAGTATGAATTTTCGATACTCTTTGACTGAAATCAATTTGTGCAATCCCACCTTTTCTGTCAGTTTCTTGTTTTAAGCTTGATATTTAAACCTGTCTGTGAATAATTTTCAAACATTAACTTTGCAATTCGCTCCAGGAATTTTAATCAAATCAACTCAAACTCCTCAGTTCTGGTTGGGTTATTATGGGAGGGATATGGGAGCTTTAGAGGACACAGAGGATATTTACCAGGATGCTACCTGGATGAGAGAGCATGTCTTATGAGGAAAGGTTGAGTGAGCTAGGGCTTTTCTCTTTTGAGTGAAGGAGGATGAGAGATGACTTGATAGAGGTAAGATAAGAGGCGCAGATCGAATGAACAGCCAGAGACTTTTTCCAGGGTGGAAATGGTTAATAATGGTAGGATATAATTTTAAGGTGATTGGAGGAAAGCATAGAGGGATGAAAGATGGTAAATTTTTTTACACAGAGTGTGTAAAATGCCCAGCCAGGAGTGGAGGTAGAGGCAGATACATCAGGGGCATTTAAGAGAGATAGGCACGTGGACGATAGGGAAATGGAGGGCTGTGCTGGAGAGAAGGGTTAGATTGATATTAGAGTAGGTTAAAAGGTTGACACATCGTGGGCTGAAAGGCCTGTACTGTGTTGTAATGTCGTTCAGTATATTCACATTTTGCAAGTAGAAGAAAACCTCTATCTGTTTAAAATTTCCAGCAACGCATTGGCCTGATCATCCTTATGCCCACCAGAGGATGTGCAGGGATTGCTGTGAAACACAACAGTAAAGAAGACTCTTTGATTTCCATCCTGTTCCTTCACTAAAAAAATACTTTAAAGATGATAGGACTGCAGATGCTTGGTCGGGCGTGTTGAGGAAGCAGGGAGTCTGCAGAAGGACTTAGACAGATGAGGAGAATGGGTAAAGAAATGGCAGGTGGCATATTGTGCAAGGAAGGGTATGGTCATAGATTTTGGTTGAGAAAAATAAAAGGCATGGACTATTTTCTAAATGGGGCAAAAATTCAGAAATCTGAGGTGTAAAGGGACTTCGGAGTCCTTGTGCAGGATTCCCTAAAGGTTAAGACCATAAGATCATAAGACATAGGAGCAGAATTAGGCCATTTGATCCATCGAGTCTGCTCCGCCATTTAATCATGGCTGATTCTTTTTTCCCCCTCCTCAACACTACTCCCTGGCCTTCTCCCCGTAACCTTTGATGGTGTGTCCAATCAAGAATCTATCAATTTCTGCCTGAAATACCCGGCCTCCACAGCTGCTTGTGATAACAAATTCCACATATTCACCACCTCTGGTTGAAGAAATTTCTCCTCATCTCTGTTGTAAATGGACGCCCCTCTATCCTGAGGCTGTGCCTCTTGTCTGAAACTCCCCCACCTTGGGAAACATCCTTTCCACATCTCTGCTGTCCAGGCCTTTCAACATTTGAAATGTTTCAATGAGATCTCCCCCCCACCACACCTCATCCTTCTAAATTCCAATGAGTACAGACCAAGAGCCAACAAACATTCCTCGTATGACAACCCGTTCATTCCTGGAATCATCCTTGTGAACCGCCTCTGGACCCTCTCCAATGCCAGTACATCTTTTCCTCACTACTGACTCAACTTGCAAATTAACCTATAGGTTGTCTGCACAATAAATGTGCAGACTATTTGCATCTCAGATTTTTGGATTTTCTCCCCATCTAGAAAATAGTCTGCACATTTATTTCTACTACCAAAGTGCATGACCATGCATTTTCCAACAATGTATTTCATTTGCCTCTTCCTTGCCCATTCTCCTAATCTGTCTAAGTCCTTCTACAGCCTATCTGTTTCCTCAACACTACCTGCCCCTTCACCAATCTTCATATCATCTGTAAACTTGGCAACAAAGCCAACTATTCCATCATCTAAATCATTGATATACAGCATAAAAAGAAGTGGTCCCAACACTGACCCTGCGGAACACAACTAGTCACTGGCAGCCAACCAGAAAAGGATCCTTTTATTCCCACTCGCTGCCTCCTACCAATCAGCAAATGCTCTAACCACGGTAGTAACTTTCTTGTAATACCATGGGCTCTTAACTTGGTAAACAGCCTCATGTGTGGCACCTTGTCAAAGGCCTTCTGAAAGTCCAAATATACAACATTCTCTGCATCCCCTTTATCTATCCTACTTGTAATCTCCTCAAAGAATTCCAACAGGTTCATCAAGCAAGATTTTCCCTTAAGGAAACCATGCTGACTTTGTCCTATCTTGTCCTGTGTCACCAAGTACTCCAGAACCTCATCCAGTTGACTCCAACAACTTCCCAACCACTGTCAGGCTAATTGGTCTATAATTTCCTTTCTGCTGCCTTCCTCCTTTCTTAAAGCAGTGACATTTGCAATTTTCCTGTTCTCTGGTACTATGCTAATGATTTTTGAAAGATTATTACTAATACCTCCATATCCCTATCACTACCTCTTTCAGAACGCTCAGGTGCAGTTCATATGGTCTGGGTTACCTCTGTACCTTTAGGTCTTCCAGCTTTTTGAGCACCTTCTCCCTTGTAATAGTAATTGCACTCAGTCCTCTTTCTTCACACACGACAATATCAGGCACATTGCCAGTGTCTTCCACAGTAAAGACTGATGCAAAATATTCACTTAGTTCATCTTCTATCTCCTTGTCCCCTATTATTATATCTCCTTTGTCATTTTCTAGCGGTCCTATATCCATTGTCATCTCTCTTTTACTTTTTACATACTTGAAAAAATCTTCACTATCCACTTTGATATTGTTTGCTGGTTTGCTTTCATATTTCATCTTTTCCCTCCTAATACTTCTTTTAGTTGCTCTCTGTAGGTTTTTAAAAGCTTCCCAATCCTCTATCTTCCTGCTAATTTTTGCTTTGTTGTATGCCCTCTCTTTTATTTTTACATTAGCTTTGACTTCCCTTGTTAGCCACAGTTGTAATATTTTGCCATTTGAGTAGTTCTTCATTTTTGGAATACATCTGTCCTGCACCTTCCTCATTTTTCCCCAGAAATTCACACCACTGCTGCTCTGCTGACATCCCTGCCAGCATCTCCTTCCAATTTACTTTGGCCAACTCCTCTCTTTTGCCACTGTAATTTCCTTTACTCCACTAAAGTACAGCTATGTCAGACTTTACTTTGTCCTTATCAAATTTCAGGTTGAACTCAATCATATTTTGATCACTGGCTCCTAAAGGCTCTTTTACCTTAAGCTCCCTAATCACCTCTGATTCATTAATATTGCCTAACCCAGTACAGCTGATTCCTTAGTAGGCTCAACAACAAACTGCTCAAATTCACTCTCTTGAAATCCATTACCAACCTGTTTTTCCCAATGAGATCCATTACCAATCGGTTTTTCCCAGTCAATCTGCGTGTTAAAATCTCCCTTGACTATCATAACATTGCCCTTTTGATACACCTTTTCTATTTCCTGTTGTAATCTGTTAACTTGCAGGTTGAGTGAGTGGTAAGAAAGGCAAATGCAATGTCACCATTCATTCCTGAAGAAGGGTCTTGGCCCAAAACTCAACTATTTACTCTTTTCCAGAGATACTGCCTTGCCCGCTGAGTTCCTCCAGCATTTTGTGTGTGTTGCTTTTCACTTCGAGAGGATTGGAATAGAAAATCAAAGATGTAATGCTGAGGCATTATAAAGCATTGGCCAGAGCGTGGTGAATCTACGAAATTCATTGCCATAGATGGCTGTGGAGGCCAAGTCACTGGGTATATTTAAAGTGGAGGTTGATATGTTCTCGATTAGTTGGGGTGTCAAGGTTACAGGAAGAAGGCAGGAGAATGGGGTTGAGAGGCATAATAAGCCAGCCATCATAGAATGGTGAAGCAGGCTTGATGGGCCAAATGGCCTAATTCTGCCCCTATTTCTTATGATCTTATGGTATTGGCCTGGCCATTCCTATGTTTAGCAGTTGTGCAGAGGTTGCTGTCAAACACATTATAGAAAATGCAAACACGAGGAAATCTGCAGATGCTGGAATTTCAAGCAACATACATAATTGCTGGTGAACGCAGCAGGCCAGGCAGAATCACTAGGAAGAGGTACAGTCGACATTTCGGGCCAAGACCCTTCATCAGGACTAACTGAAATAATTTCGGATCTCCCCCTCCCCCTCCCACTTTAAAATCTCTTACTATCACTTCTTTCAGTTAGTCCTGATGACGAGTCTCGGCCCGAAACATTGACTGTACCTCTTCCTGGAGATGCTGCCTGGCCTGCTGCGTTCACCAGCAATTTTTATGTGTGTTACCTTATAGAAAATCCTGTGATTTGCGCCCTGTTGCTTCACTAAAAACAAATTACTTTAAAAACCACGCAGCTGTAGATGCTGGAAGTCAGAGTCAGGTACAGAGAGGGCAACGTGGAGGCAGTGTTCCTTTCTGTAGAGAATCGCTCTTATTGGAATCGGCAGCAGGCATAAATTCCAGTGTGCAGAATAAAGAACTTGGTTTATTTGCCAGTAATGAATGACTCATCGATAGCCTCAGTGTTTAATTATATAACCCACTATCACTTTATTAATAATCAATAGCAAACAATACCATTGTTTTCTTTTGCCTTGATACAAGCCTCAATGAAGATATTCTTCCTGCCTTATCACAGTCGGTGCACCACCCAGGCCTCTCTTAACAACAGCTGCCATCGGGAAGGAGGAACAGGAACCACAGGTCCCATAACACCAGGTTATCACCCCTCAACCATCAGGCTCCTGAACCAGTACGGATAACTTCACTCACCTCAACTCTGAACTGGTCACTGAACATAATCTACAGACTCACTTTCACGGACTCTACAACTCATGTTTTCAGTATTATTTATTTACTTATTTATTATTATTAGAACATAGAAACATAGAAATCTACAGCACATTACAGGCCCTTTGGCCCACTACATTGTGACAACTATGTAACCAACTGTAGAAACTGCGAGAATTTCCCTACCACATAGCCCTCTATTTTTCTTATTAGAATTTTTTTTTATATTTGCACAGTTAGTCTTCTTTTAGACATTCAGTGTTTGTCAGTCTTGGTGTGTAGTTTTTCATTGATCTATGTATTTCTTTATTCTCCCGTGAATGCCTCCATTAAAATGAATCTGGAGGTAGTATGTACTTTGATAATAAATTTATTTTGAACTTCAAACTTTGAACCACCCTCTGAAGGCAACTAGTGATGGGCAATAAATGCCAGCTTTGTCAATGATGAACAGTTTCGAACATTACAGCACACTACAGGCCCTTCGGTCCACAATGCTGTGCTGACCTTTCAACATTCTCTAACCCTCCCCTCCTATAGAAACATACAAACATAGAAAATAGGTGCAGGAGTAGGCCATTCGGCCCTTCGAGCCTGCACCGCCATTTATTATGATCATGGCTGATCATCCAACTCAGAACCACGCCCCAGCCTTCCCTCCATAACCCCTGATCCCCATAGCCACAAGGGCCATATCTAACTCCCTCTTAAATATAGCCAATGAAGGCCTCAACTGTTTCCTGTGGCAGAGAATTCCACAGATTCACCACTCTCTGTGTGAAGAAGTTTTTCCTAATCTCGGTCCTAAAAGGCTTCCCCTCTATCCTCAAACTGTGGCCCCTCATTCTGGACTTCCCCAACATCGGGAACAATCTTCCTGCATCTAGCCTGTCCAATCCCTTTAGGATCTTATATGTTTCAATCAGATCCCCCCCTCAATCTTCTAAATTCCAACGAGTACAAGCCCAGTTCATCCAGTCTTTCTTCATATGAAAGTCCTGCCATCCCAGGAATCAATCTGGTGAACCTTCTTTGTACTCCCTCTATGGCAAGGATGTCTTTCCTCAGATTAGGGGACCAAAACTGCACACAATACTCCAGGTGTGGTCTCACCAAGGCCTTGTACAACTGCAGTAGTACCTCACTGCTCCTGTACTCGAATCCTCTCGCTATAAATGCCAGCATACCATTCGCCTTTTTCACCGCCTGCTGTACCTGCATGCCCACTTTCAATGACTGGTGTATAATGACACCCAGGTCTCGTTGCACCTCCCGTTTTCCTAATTGGCCACCATTCAGATAATAATCTGTTTTCCTATTTTTGCCACCAAAGTGGATAACTTCACATTTATCCACATTAAATTGCATCTGCCATGAATTTGCCCACTCACCCAACCTATCCAAGTCACCCTGCATCCTCTTAGCATCCTCCTCACAGCTAACACTGCCACCCAGCTTTGTGTCATCTGCAAACTTGGAGATGCTGCATTTAATTCCCTCATCCAAGTCATTAATATATATTGTAAACAACTGGGGTCCCAGCACTGAGCCTTGCGGTACCCCACTAGTCACCGCCTGCCATTCTGAAAAGGTCCCGTTTATTCCCACTCTTTGCTTCCTGTCTGCTAACCAATTCTCCACCCACACCAATACCTTACCCCCAATACCGTGTGCTTTAAGTTTGCACACTAATCTCCTGTGTGGGACCTTGTCAAAAGCCTTTTGAAAATCCAAATATACCACATCCACTGGTTCTCCCCTATCCACTCTACTCGTTACATCCTCAAAAAATTCTATGAGATTCGTCAGACATGATTTTCCTTTCACAAATCCATGCTGACTTTGTCCGATCATTTCACCGCTTTCCAAATGTGCTGTTATCACATCCTTGATAACTGACTCCAGCAGTTTCCCCACCACCGACGTTAGGCTAACCGGTCTATAATTCCCCGGTTTCTCTCTCCCTCCTTTTTTAAAAAGTGGAGTTACATTAGCCACCCTCCAATCCTCAGGAACTAGTCCAGAATCTAACGAGTTTTGAAAAATTATCACTAATGCATCCACTATTTCTTGGGCTACTTCCTTAAGCACTCTAGGATGCAGACCATCTGGCCCTGGGGATTTATCTGCCTTCAATCCCTTCAATTTACCTAACACCACTTCCCTACTAACATGTATTTCGCTCAGTTCCTCCATCTCATTGGACCCTCTGTCCCTTACTATTTCTGGAAGATTATTTATGTCCTCCTTAGTGAAGACAGAACCAAAGTAATTATTATGTAATTAATATATATGGCCCTCAATTTTTCTATCTTCCATGTGCCTATCTAGGAGTCTTTTAAATGCCCTTAATGTATCTGCCTCTCCCACAAACTCTCTGTGTAAAGAACCTACATCTTCCCTATTCTTTCCTCCAGTCATCTTAAAATTATGCCCCTTCATATTAGCCATTTCTGCCGTGACACAAAGTTCAAAGTCAAAGTAAGTTTAATAACGCAGTACATATATGTCACTTATACAACCCTGAGGTTCATTTTCTTGTGGGCATACTCAATAAATCCATATAATAATAACTATAACAGAATCAATGAAAGTCTCTAGCTGTCCACTCGATCTATGCCTCTTATCATCTTGTACATCTCTAGACTCTGTTGTTGGGTGAGCTATTTAAAAAATGATTGGGAGTGTAAAGATGGACTATGAAATATCACTGGTAGATAAGATTAAGGAACATTTCAAAGCGACTTAAAAGAATATGAAGAATAAGGTGGTGTCAAGGGAAAGAGTGGGTCTCATTAGGTACCATAGGAGCAACCTTCATGTGGAGATAGGACAGGGGTCAGGTCTTCACGGCTTCGTCAGCTGCATTCTCCTCTACTACCTCCGCTGTCCACGCACCCACCAGTCTATGTGTGAAAAAAAAACTTACCTCTGACATTCCCCTGTACTTTCCTCCAATCACCTGAAAATTATGTCCCCTTGTTTTAGATTTTTCATCTCTGGGAAAAAGGCGCTGGCTGTCCAATCAATCTATGCCTCTTATCATTTTGTACACTTGAGAAAGACAGTACTGTGCAAATGTCTTAGGCACATATATACACCATGGTTAGGGTGCCTAAGGGTTTTGCACAGTACTGTATTAATTTTATGTAGTGCACTGTACTGCTGCCAAAGAAAAAAAAACAAATTTCCTGATTATATATAAGTGATGATAAAACTGATCAATAAACCAGTTGTCTGGAGTCAAATGACCTTGCCTGGTGTCTCTGCACTGGGTGAGTCTGCACCTTGTGCCACCCCTGCTCCTGGCACTCCTTCTCTGCCACCTGTCCCACACCCCTCCCGCGATGCTCCACACTCGTCATTCCCAACGTCCTTTGCTCCTGCCAGATTTACAAACTCGCTCTCTGCTCCACGTTGATAAATACAGGAATGTGTAAAAGTTTCAGGCACCCAAGCTATTTGTATGTGTCTAAGACTTTTGCACAGTACTGTAAATGCATAATTTAAAAAACAGATTTTAAACAATTACTTAGTATTATTATTTTATTTCAAAAATTAAAAAAAAATATTGTGTGTAATTCTGGCCACCCCATTAAGAGATATACGTGAAAACTTTGGAAAGGCCATGGAAGAGATTTATCAGGATGCTGCCTCGATTAGGGGAGAGGCTGGATAAACTAGGGTTGTCTTTGGCATGTCAGAAGCTGAGGGGAGACCTGATAGACATTCATAAAAAGGCGCATATATGATAGAGAGTCAGAATCTTCCCAGGGTAGAAATGCTAAATACCAGAGGACACGTTATTTAAGGTGAGAGAAGGAAAGTTTAAAAGAGATGTGAGGGGAAAGAGCCACAGAGAGTGGTGAGTGTCTGGAGCAGTCTGCCAGAGTTAGTGGTGGAACAAATACAATAGAGGTGTTAAAAAGGCTTTCGGATAGGCAACTCAACTGAATATACAAAGAATGGAGAGATATGGATCACGTACAGGCAGAAAGACAGTTCAATTTGGCATTGAAGCATAGACAAAGATTAAAGTTAAAAGTTCAAAGCAAATTTATTATCAAAGTACATATATGTCACCATATAGAACCCTGAGATTCACTTTCTTGCATACTTGATAAATCTATAGAATAATAACCATAACAGAATAAATGAAAGACCATCGAACTTGGGCGTTCAACCAGAGTGCAGAAGACAACAAACTGTGCAAATACAAAAAGAAATAAAAAAATAAATAAGCAATAAATATTGAGAACATGAGATGAAGAGCCCCTGAAAGTGACTTCATAGGTTGTGGGAACATTTTAGTGATGGGGTGAGTGATGTTGAGTGAAGTTCTCCCCTCTGGTTCAGGAGCTTTATTTGCCACATCTACATTGAAACATTGAAACGTACAGTGAAATACATTATTTGTACCAAAACCCAACGCAGTTTGAAGGTGTGCTGGGGGCAGCCCGCAGGTGTTTCCACACTTCTGCCTCCAATATAGCATGCTCAAAACTTACTCACCCTTACATGTACACCTTTGGAATGTGGGAGGAAACCGGAGCACAAGGAGGAAACCCACATGGATATGGGGGGGAACGTAGACAGCGGCAGGTATTGAACCCTTATCTGTGATCACTGGCGCTGTAAACCGATTGCATTGACTGTTATACTAATATACCGCTGCAGTGTGTTTGGTACAGACATTGTGGGCCTGGGAACCTGTGTCTGTGTTGGAATGTTGTCATGGTGTTTGGTACAGACATTGTGGGCCAAGGGAACCTGTTTCTGTGTTGGACTGTTGTCATTGTGATGGGTACAGACATTGTGGGCCAAGGGAACCTGTTTCTGTGTTGGACTGTTGTCATGGTGTTTGGTACAGACATTGTGGGCCAAGGGAACCCGTTTCTGTGTTGGACTGTTGTCATGGTGTTTGGTACAGGCACTGTGGGCCAAGGGAACCCGTTTCTGTGTTGGACTGTTGTCATGGTGTTTGGTACAGGCACTGTGGGCCTGGGAACCTGTTCTGTTTGGACTGTTGTCATGGTGCTTGGTACAGACATTGTGGGCCAAGGGCACCTGTTTCTGTGTTGGACTGTTGTCATGGTGTTTGGTACAGACCTTGCTTCTTCATCTTCTGCTTGGTACTGTGCAAGCACTGCCGGACGGCTGTTATAATGTGCAGTTGGTGTGAATGGCTTGGGAGTTAAATTGTAAAATAAGCTTTTTTGACTAGATCCCCTAAATCGATTTGATTGAGTCTATCTTTAAAAATATTAATGTCAGGAATACTGTGCAGGTCTGGCAGCAGAAGATTCCACTCTCTTGTTGATCTTGTGTAGAGGGAGTACTAGTAGCAAATCTTATTGAATGAAGGAGTTTCCAATATGTGAGGTCCAGTTTGCTGACGAGTTGAACGGACCCTGTGACAAATTTGGATGTTTGATGGAGTGATGTTGTGAATGTCTTTGAAAATGAAAATTAATCTGCATATGAGGAGAGCAGCTGCATGAACTCAGTCCTTCCATAGAGTGACCCCAGACGCAGGTCCGTACGCTGCCGAATCCGGCTGCTGACCCGCTCCGCATTCACCTCAATGTGTCAATCTTCCTCGCCGCTTTCAGATGGAGTCATTCCTGACCCCATGCCTGAGGCTGTGCCCTCTTGTCCTAGACTCCCCCACCATGGGAAACATCCTTTCCATATCTACTCTGTCTAGGCCTTTCAACATTCAAAAGGTTTCAATGAGTTCCCCCAAGTCCTTCTAAATTCCAGAGAGTACAGACCCAGAGTCATCAAACGTTCCTTGTATGATAACCCTTTCATTCCTGGTGAACCTCCTCTGACCCTCTCCAATGTCAGCACATCTTTTCTTAGATGAGGAGGCCAAAACTGATCACAATTCTCAAGGTGAGGCTTCATCAGTGCCTTGTAAAGCCTCAGCATTACAACCCTGCTCTTGTATTCTAGACCTCTTGAAATGAATAATAACATTGCATTTGCCTTCCTCACCACCAACTCTACCTGCAAGTTAACCTTTAGAGTGTTCTGCACAAGGACTCCCAAGTCTCTTTGTGTCTCAGATCTTTGGATTTTCCCCCGTTTAGAAAATAGTCTACGCATTTAGTTCTACGACCAAAGTGCATGATCATGCATTTTCCAACATTATATTTTATTTGTCACTTTCTTGCCCATTCTCCTAATCCGTATAAGTCCTTCTGCAGCCTACCTGTTTCCTCAACACCACTTGCCCCTCCGCCACTCTTCATATCATCTGCAAACTTGGCCATAAAGCCATCAATTCTATCATCTGCAGTTGAAGTCAGGAGTTTACATACACCTTAGCCAAATACATTTAAACTCAGTTTTTCACAATTCCTGACATTTAATCCTAGAAAACATTCCCTGTTTTAGGTCAGTTAGGATCAGTTCTTTATTTTAAGAATGTGAAGTGTCAGAATAATAGTAGAGAAAATAATTTATTTCAGCTTTTATTTCTTTCATCACTTTCCCAGTGGGTCAGAAGTTTATATACACTTTGTTAGTATTTGGTATCATTGCCTTTAAATTGTTTAACTTGGGTCAAACATTTTGAGTAGCCTTCCACAAGCTTCTCACAGTAAGTTGCTGGAATTTTGTTCCATTCCTCCAGACAGAACTGGTGTAACTGAGTCAGGTTTGTGGTCCTCCTTGCTCGCACACGCTTTTTCAGTTCTGCCCGCAAATTTTCTATTGGATTGAGGTCAGGGCTTTGTGATGGTCACTCCAATACCTTGACTTTGTTGTCCTTAAGCAATTTTACCACAACTTTGGAGGTATGCTTGGGGTCATTGTCCATTTGGAAAACCCATTTGCGATCGAGCTTTAACTTCCTGGCCGATGTCTTGAGATTTTGCTTCAATATATCCACATAATTTCCTTCCTCATGATGCCATCTATTTTGAGAAGTGCACCAGTCCCTCCCGCAGCAAAGCATCCCCACAACATGATGCTGCCACCCCCATGCTTCACGGTTGGGATGGTGTTCTTCAGCTTGCAAGCCTCACCCTTTTTCCTCCAAACATAACTATGTCATTATGGCCAAACAGTTCAATTTTTGTTTCATCAGACCAGAGGACATTTCTCCAAAAAGTAAGATCTTTGTCCCCATGTGCATATGCGGTTTTGGAGCAGTGGCTTCTTCCTTGCTGAGTAGCCTTTCAGGTTTTGTCGATATAGGACACATTTTACTGTGGATATAGATACTTATCTACTTGTTTCCTCCAGCATCTTCACAAGGTCCTTTGCTGTTGTTCTGGGATTGATTTTCACTTTTCGTGCCAAAGTACGTTCATCTCTAGGAGACAGAATGCGTCTCCTTCCTGAGTGGTTTGACGGCTATGTGGTCCCATGGTGTTTATACTTGCGTACTGTTGTTTGTATAGATGAACGTGGTACCTTCAGGCGTTTGGAAATTGCTCTCAAGGATGAACCAGACTTGACATCATTTTCTGACCTCAATCCGATAGAGAATTTGTGGGCAGAACTGAAAAAGCATGTGCGAGCAAGGAGGCCTACAAACCTGACTCAGTTACACCAGTTCTGTCTGGAGGAATGGAACAAAATTCCAGCAACTTACTGTGAGAAGCTTGTGGAAGGCTAATCAAAACATTTGACCCAAATTATGCAATTTAAAGGCAATGCTACCAAATACTAACAAAGTTTATGTAAACTTCTGACCCACTGGGAAAGTGATGAAAGAAATAAAAGCTGAAATAAATCATTGTCTCTACTTTTATTCTGACATTTCACATTCTTAAAATAAAGTAGTGATCCTAACTGACCTAAGGCAGGGAATGTTTTCTAGGATTAAATTTCAGGAATTGTGAAAAACTGAGTTTAAATGTATTTGGCAAAGGTGTATGTAAACTTCTGACTTCAACTGTAAATTACTGATATATAGCATAATAAGAAGTGGTCCCAACACTGACCACTGTGGAACACCACTAGTCACTGGCGGCCAACCAAAAAAGGATCCTTTTATTCCCACTTTCTGCCTCCTACCAATCAGCCAATGCTCTAACCATGCCAATAAGTTTCCTGTAATACCATGGGCTCTTAACTTTTTAAGCAGCCTCATGTATGGCACCTTGTCAAAGGTCTTCTGAAAGTCCAAATATACAATATCCACTGCATCCCCTTTCTCTATCCTACATGTAATCTCCTCAAAGAATTCCAAAAGGTTTGTCAGGCAAGATTTTCCCTTAAGGAAACCATGCTGAATTTGTCCTATCTTGTCCTGTGTCATCAAGTACTCCATAAACTCAGCCTTAACAATTGACTCCAACATCTTCCCAACCACTGAGGTCAGGCTAACTGGTCTATAATTTCCTTTCCGCTGCCTTCCTTCTTTCTTAAAGAGTGGAGTGACATTTGCAATTTTCCAGTCCTCTGGCACCATGCCAGAGTCCAATGATTTTTTTTGAAAGATCATTACTAATGCCTCCATAATCTCTACCGCTACCTCTTTCAGAACCCTAGGGTGCAGTTCGTTTGGTCTGGGTGATTTATGTACCATTAGGTCTTTCAGCTTTTTGAGCACCTTCTCCCTTGTAAAAATAAGCACACTCACTTCTCTTCCTTCACACCCTTCAACATTTAGCACACTGCAAGTGACTTCCACAGTGAAGACTGAGGCAAAATAATCATTTAGTTCATCTGCCACCATCTCGTCCCCATTATTATTTCTCTGGCCTTATTTTCTAGCAGTCCTATATCTACTCTCATCTCTCTTTTATTTTTTACATACTTGGAAAAAGATTTACTATCCACTTTGATATTGTTTGCTAGCTTGCTTTCATATTTCATCTCTTCCCTCCTAATGATTCTTTTAGTTGCTCTCTGTAGGTTTTTAAAAGCTTCCCAATCCTCTATCTTCCCGCTAATTTTTGCTTTTATGTTAGCTTTGACTTCCCTTGTCAGCCACAGTTGTACTAGTTGCCATTTGAGTGTTTTTTCGTTTTTGGAATATGTCTGTCCCGCACCTTCTGCATTTTTCTGAGAAACTCACAGCATTGTCACTCTGCTGTCGTCCTTGCCAGTATCTCCTTCCAATTTTCTTTGGCCAACTCCTCTCTCATATCACTGAAATGCTGCTACATCAGACTTTATACTTTATTGTCGCTAAACAATTGATACTAGAACGTACAATCACCACAGCGATGCTTGATTCTGCGCTTCCCGCTCCCTGGAGTACAAATCCATAGTAAATATTAAAAATTTAAATTATAAATCATAAATAGAAAACAAAAAAATGGAAAGTAAGGTAGTGCAAAAAAACCGAGAGGCAGGTCCCGATATTTGGAGGGTACGGCCCAGATCTGAGTCAGGATCCGTTCAGCAGTTGGAAAGAAGCTGTTCCCAAACCTGGCCGTACGAGTCTTCAAGCTCCTGAGCCTTCTCCTGGAGGGAAGAGGGACGGAAAGCGTGTTGGCTGGGCGGGTCGTGTCCTTGATTATCCTGGCAGCACTGCTCCGTCGGCGTGCGGTGTAAAGTGAGTCCAAGGACGGAAGGTTGGTTTGTGTGATGTGCTGCGCCATGTTCACCTTATCAAATTTCAAGTTGAAGGCAATCATATTGTGATCACTGCCTCCTAAGGGTTCTTTTACATTAATCTCCCTAATCATCACCTCCAGTATAGCTGGTCCCCTAGTTGGCTCAATGACAAACTGGAAGCTCCTTCCCTCTGCTAGTCTGCAGGTCATTCTCGGGCAAAGTGTAGCATCTGCTCAGCAGACGATCTCTGAAGAGTACTGATAATGGCTGGGATCACCTGTCTTGTAAAGACACTGCCCTGAAGAAGACAATGGCAAACCACTTGTGTAGAAAAAATTGCCAAGAACCATTGTGGTCAAAGAACATGATCGCCTACTTTATATGACACAGCACATAATGGTGATGATGAATATACTTAAGTTGGTAATGTTTGTAATATAATGTAATGACGGTAGGTTTCAGGGCAGGATTCTTAGCAGTGTGGAGCAACAGAAGGACTTTGGGGATCACATGCACAGACCATAAGACCATAGGACCATAAGACATAGGAGCAGAATTAGGCCATTCAGCCCATCAAGTCTGCTGAGCCATTCCACCGTGGCTGATCCTGGATCCCTCTCATCCCCTACACCTGCCTTCTCACCGTATCCTTTGATGCCCCGACTGATCAGGAAAAGATCAACTTCCACCTTAAATATACCCACGGACTTGGTCTCCACCACAGTCTGTGGCAGAGCATTCCACAGATTCACTACTCTGGCTAAAAAAATTCCTCCTTACCTCCGTTCTAAAAGGTCGCCCCTCAGATTTGAGGCTGTGTCCTCTCGTTCTGGGTACCCCCACCATCCACGTATTCTTCCAAATTCCAGTGAGTACAGGCCCAAAGCTGCCAAATGGTCCTCATATGTTATCCCCTTCATTCCTGGTATCACCTCGTGAACCTCCTCTGGACTCTCTCCATTAACAACACATCTTTTCTCAGATATGTGGTCCAAAACTGTTGACAATACTCCAAATGTGGCTTGACTAGTGTCTTATAAAGGCTCAGCATTATCTCCTTGTTTTTATATTCGAATCCCCTTGAAATAAATGACAATATTGCATTTGCCTTCTTCACCACAGGCTCAGCCTGTAAATTAACCTTCTGGAGTCTTGCACGAGGACTCCCAAGTCCCTCTGCACCTCTGATGTTTGAATTTTCTCCCTATTTAGATAATAGTCTGCACTATTCTTCCTTTTACCAAAATGCATTATCATACATTTCCCGAAACTGTTTTCCATCTGCCACTCTTTTGCCCAGTCTTCCAATTTGTCTAAGTCCTGCTGCAATTGCATTGCTTCCTCAGCACTACCTACCCCTCCATCTATTCCCGTATCATCTGCAAACTTTGCCACAATGCCATTAGTTCTGTTATCCAAATCACTGACAAATAATGTGAAAAGCAGCGGTCCCAATACTGACCCCTGAGGA